>NC_059503.1:13333333-13636363 GCF_914767665.1 Harmonia axyridis
GGTTTTGGTTATTTTTTTCTGGATTTGGTTTGTTTTCGTGTTTTTTTTGCTAGTTTGCTCTGGTACCTGGAACACTATGATATGTAAAGGGTGTTTTTTTTAGAGCTATAGAACTTCAAATTGCAATAAAACAACGATGGATTATTCGATTGACATGAATTTTACTTATCCGCAAGATAATCTTGTGGCATTACATTTTGAATCTGATTTCTGGCATATGACCGCCACGACTGGCTCGGATGTAGTCCAATCTGGACGTCCAATTTTCGATTACTTTTTCCAACATTTGTGGCCGTATGTCGGCAGTAACACGGCGAATGTTGTCTTCCAAATGGTCAAGGGTTTGTGGCTTATCCGCATAGACCAATGACTTTACATAGCTCCACAGAAAGTAGTCTAGCGGTGTTGAATCACAAGATCTTGGAGGCCAATTCACAGGTCCAAAACGTGAAATTAGGCGGTCACCAAACGTGTCTTTCAATAAATCGATTGTGGCACGAGCTGTGTGACATATTGCGCCGTCTTGTTGGAACCACAGCTCCTGGACATCATGGTTGTTCAATTCAGGAATGCAAAAGTTAGTAATCATGGCTCTATACCGATCAACATTGACTGTAACGTTCTGGCCATCATCGTTTTTGAAGAAGTACGGACCAATGATTCCACCAGCCCATAAAGCGCACCAAACAGTCAGTTTTTCTGCATGTAACGGTGTTTCGACATACACTTGAGAATTAGCTTCACTCCAAATGCGGCAGTTTTGTTTGTTGACGTAGCCATTTAATCAGAAGTGCGCTTCATCGCTAAACAAAATAAAATGGACGTAGTGCGCGATACGTATTCCGCACAGAACCATTATTTTCTAAATAAAATTGCACTATTTGCAAGCGTTGTTTAGGCGTGAGTCTATTCATGATGAATTGCCAAACCAAACTAAGAATAAATCACTGGACAGCTTTTAAATCGGTCGCTATCTTGAACAGTAATGCCAACTTAAAGTTATATACCTCGAAAAAAAACACCCTATATATTACGAATTTTATGATTCGGTCTCTGACTGGAAAAATAAGTTAACTTGTAGACACCGGATTATATATTTTTGTAATTTTTGATGAAAATTCCTAAATTGTTCAAAGTTCTAAAAAGTATTGTGTAATTCAATTTACTTTTCAGGAATTTAGCAATTTTTTCTGAGTTATGATTAACATAAGTTAACGAAAAAATATCATTATTGATATTATAATTTACTATGAGGTACTTTGTTTTCATTTTATTTATAATGAATACATTAAATCCAAATACGAAGTTTCATCGATTGATAGAACGGATGAAAATACACCATAATGATTTTTTCTATTGATATCATATATAGGAAAATCCTTTGTATCTATTTTGACGTTGTTCTTTTTCTGTTGATCCCGAAGTGGAGGCCCAGAGAACGGGAGTGTCGGATTCCGATTCAGGCATCGCATCTCCGCTGTCTCCCACTTCTGTGTGCGGTTTCCTGGGATACGCAGATAAGGATAAGGAATATTGCGGCGGAGGTTTGAATATTGAGGCGAAGGACTTTGGAGAGGAAGCGACCCCCTATGCATACCAACGACCACAGGTGAGAAGACATCTTGTGACTTCACATTCAATATTGGATGCAAAAATATTGCTTTATATGTTGATAGGAATTGAATCATACAACATATTTCATTTATTTGAAGTTTATTCCATATGTTTTTCTTCGATTGAATAAAACATGATAAATTTTTGGGAAATATGAGGCTTCCAGAAATAAATGCTCATTCTGATACTTTATGACGTGAAAGAGAAGTTGATATTTTGTGACATTCGAAGAAATTGGAAATAAAAATACGGTGATAGTGTGACACTGAAGAATGCGTTGAAAACTATTTAAAAAAAATCAGGACAGAATATTGAAACAAGTATTTGAATTGAAATAAAATAATTCAAAATAAAACTGATATTTAAGGAGGAAATGGTTACTCGATGAATTAGGGCTATTGAATTAATTGTAGGGCCTTGATTGTTATTCTACTTTGGAAATCAACTGCTGCAGATTATCATCATTTATTGATGCTAGTACATATTTGTTCTTTATGTTACAAACTACATTTTTTCCTCAAATATAAGTTTTATTATGTATTATTTTTATTTATTTCAATATTCAGTCCTACTTTACTCTATCAATATCCTAAGAAGTAAACATATGATTTGAAAAAATATTTTAATGAATTTCTAAACAACTAAATCCAGTTGAGATAGGTATAGGGACGTGAAAAGAAAAATTGTAGAGTGTGTTGTACTGATTCCAAAAATTGAAAAATATACTAGGTGTCTAATTTGAAAAAAACAGACTTTTTTACAATTTTGTAACTTGGCAAATGATGATTTTTTTTGGTCCGTCCTGTATGACTGTATCAATATCTAACGACTTGCAAAATTTCTGACTTAAATCTCAAATATTGAGCGAACTAGAGTCATTTTCGTAATACGCCAATTTGATCTAAAATTTCGAAAAATAATTGATAACTCAAAAACCGTTAAAGATAGGGATGAAAAAGTAAGAGCGAATAGATTTAATATTTCATGGACTATCATAAAAAAAATAGAAATACCGGATGTCCTATTTAAAATAACAAAGTTGTTGCCAAATTGTCGTACATCCGGCAACACTGGAAATGTGAAATTATTTTAAAAATGTACATTACATGGCCAAATATCTATCCACAAAATTTGAAATCTTTACCATCAATAGTTTCCATAATAATCTAATAGGCCACTCACCTTGGGACAACCGATATAAGTATATAAGTATCTGGAAATACTTGACAATTTGAAGGAAGATAATTAACAATTATTTCGACAAAATGAAAGGAATTATGAGTATTGATGTCAATCTTAAAAACCGAAATTGAAACAAAGGTCTTGTATTATTATATGTATCAGGATTCAGGAAATTTGAAAACTTGCAGAAATTTCGCGGAAATTTGAGAACTGATGTATTCTCACTACTTGCCTCCAAACTTTCTCATTTGAATATATAAAGAAAAAGCCTCAACTTTACCAAATTTTACGTTCGGCAAGCAGTACATTTTCTGTAAGGTGAAATATAAGTTTTTTTTGAAAATTATATCGCTTGTTCGTTTTGCTATAGGGTATTTGGATCAAAATTTCATATCTCAAATTACGTTTGTTTGATTAATCATGGTGACATGTTCCGGCAACACCAAATTGTTAAGGCCACCTGAAAAGTAAACCCTACATAAATATTAAGGTAACTTTAAAATTCTTAGATGCTAAACGTACCTTCTTTCTTAGGTAAACATCAAGTGATCAAGTGCTAGTGTAATGAATGCGTTGATGTTGATAATAATATCCATTCCAGTTATGTAGAATTTACCACTTTATGTTGAATATCACCCTCGTGTTAGAAGTTGAACTACTTGACTACTAAATCAAGATGAAGAAATTTCATTTCAAACGCAAGATGATCTCGAGTATATTTATTATCATTTAGAAAGACACTGTTACTTTCCAATGAGATAAACTGCTCAGTCGATACCCTTAGTTTTCGTAACTTCGATATAGCACTTACTAGTGCAGAGCTAGCATTAAACTCTGAAGTAAAGAAACCTTCCCCATATTGCCTCAAAGTTGAGCACCCAATGGACAAAATTTCCCTTGATTTTAGGCTCGAGCATCCAGTTTTCCCAACTTGCCAGATAAACAGAAACAAAGATTTCGTTCTTCCACGAAATTACAAAAGTTATATCAACCTTCTGCGTAGGCACAAACTTCACTCTTCGGACCCAAATCGTAATAAAGGACCGAGCCCTGACATATCTGATTTTCGAATGCAAATGCGCCCGTTTACCCTCCGAGGAGAAGTTGAAATGTTTCTTTAGGCAGTAATAATTCAAACCAAGACGCCAGATAATTCTATCCTAAACCGTGCAGAAATTGCACTCGCAAATAGTTAGATTCATTAATTAACCTGCTTTTCTACCTTTGTTTAATGTATTCCGTTCGCGCCGTCTCTATAGGTACTGCCGAGGATTTATGGCGAAACAAACAGATTTAGTTGTTGCCTCATACATTATTTATTCTGCGAGGAGTTAACATCAACGGCATTCTAATTTTTCGGTCTGGTGAAAAATTGGCGACTAATGTTTACACCTACTTGAGTGATTTATATTGCTGCGATTTCGAATGCGGTTTGCTAATTGAACTTGTTTGTTCCAAAGGAAAATCTCTGGAGGAAATGGTCGCATAAGTACAAACCTATTCAGAAATGCCAAGAACAGAATGAGAAAAGAATTTAGTATATTGGAACTGTGCTTGAAAAGGACATAGGTACAGAATATTTTGTCATCAAGAGAGCAAATTATCTCTTATCTCATTGGGAAGAAGGTAGTCTTCCTGAGTGTTCATATCTATCTGGACGCGCTGTTTAAGCTGCCTCCTAAACTCTTCGACAGTTAATGTTTTCTTCTTCATCATATCATTATTTCTTCTTCATTCTGTTTCTTCCTTTCATGCTTCTGTACTTTTCTCTTCAATTTCATCTTTGCTGCTTCTTTGTTTTTTGTTTCTTCGGCTGTTTCAATGTCTAGGTCGATACTTTTAATTAGCGATTATTATTTGTTTTTTATTTCAAATCTTATCTCTTCATTTTCCTTCAGGGTCTAGTCAGTCTCTCTGATTTGACGAAGGATACTCAGTACTTCTGTTGTTTCTTCCTCAGTTTGACGTTTTCAGATTTTCAACGTCTAGCGAATCATAATTGTTTTTGGCAGATTGGGCAAGTCACAAATTGTTGGGAGTTTTTGCTCATTGCAGAGCTAACCATTTTTTCAGATTTGAGCATGATATAATCAACTAGTATATTCCTAACTTTCTAGAATATTCTTTGATGATAGCCAAATTTCGGAACGAAGACGGCTTCTGAAGAAGAAGAAGGGAGCAAATTATCTCATTGGGAAGAAGGTAGTCTTCCTGAGTGTTGTACTCTATCTGGAGGCCCTTCCCTAACTGCCTCCTAAACTCTTTGTCAGTTAATGTTTTCTTCTTCATTATGTCATTAATTTTGTTTCATTCGGTTTTTTCCTTTTTTCTTTCCGGTACTGTACTCTTCAATTTCATCTTTGCAGCTTCTTTCATAGTGTTTGTTTCTTCGGCTGTTTTAATGTATATGTCGATATTTTTCATGAGTAATTATTATTTGTTTCAATTCTTATCTCTTCACTTTCCTTCAGGGCCTAGGCAGTTTTCCCTTACTTCAGTTGTTTCTTCCTTTGTTTCACGTTTCTCAGATGTCAGTATTTTAACGTCGATCAAAACATAATTGTTTTTGGCAGATTGGGCAAGTCACAAATTGTTGGAAGTTTTTGCCTATTGCAGAACTAAAGATCAGGCATTGAAAAGTTAGAAAAGTGTTTGAGAAGAGATATATCACTCTTGAAGTTATCTGTTGAAAAACATGTTTTTACTGGTTGGTATTGGGACTTGTTGATGGAAGTGGTATAAATAAAAGGAAGAGAACAGTCTCGAAAATGTGATGAATGACATTATGTTGAAGATATCTTGTAACCTCATATTTTATATGGTACTTCACTTTGCAGGTTAATTGAGTAATCGTAGTAGGTATCTAGTTGATCATACCAGTAATTATGACAATATTGGGAAAATGAAATTGTTTAACATAAACGTGAAAATTTCCAAAACGAATGCAATATTCGTAGAGCTGGTTTGAAGCTGAAAAAACTAAATGAATACAAATTTGTTGAATTTGAGCAAGCACACTGAGGCTGATGCGATTTTTTCTTTATTTTTTTTCTATTCTTACCTAAATTCAGCTCTCTTCAAAAGCGCATTGTGGAAACGAAAGAAGGCCTAGCTTTTTCATTCCAAATCCTCATCATAAAGAATAATCCAATGCTGAGTTTTCTTCCTCCAAAACTTATATTTCCCACCCAAAAAGTAGGAAAGTCGGCGCTGTCAGGCCTAATCATTGCACGAATTCGATAAAGCATTGAATTATCTTGTTTGTCTTCCACCTCCGTCTGTCTACTGAAGGAATTGCAGATGCTGTGGGGGAACGCACAAAGGTATAAAGTTTATTCCGTAAAATTCCATCCGACGACCCTTCTTTACGCCTTTGCCCTGGACGAATAAGAGGGCAAGGTAATATGTAGATATATTGAGTTATTTCTGGAAGAGAATATCCTTCTCACTTGGAGGAATATGCCGTTTGGCAGTATTCTTTTTATCTTATTTAGGCGAGACGACGAAGCTCTTTTGTTCGCATTGAAAATACTTTGTTTGTAGACTGGTAAATTGAGTATAAGAGACGTCCTCAGACGATAATACGGAGATTATAATTTAATTTACTTAATAAGCCCTGAGCCTGGCGTACAGATGACAACGTCAGTGCCATATTTCTTTCTTCTTGTTAGTACCAAGATGCGAGTCAAAATTTTGGAATATAGAATTAAGTCTATTGATATTGATGGTCAAGCGACGCTCAAATTGTTGTTGTTTCAAAAATGGATCATAACGATTTTGTGTGTTGATAAAATGTTGTTTTTTGATGGGAAAAATATTGTGCAAGTAAAGCAATGGCTTGATAAGTGTCATTTAGACTTCACTCCATCGACAACATCTATTAGTTTAGCTTCAGCTATTTACCCCATTCATTCTTTTGCTTCTTCCGGAAGGTTCTTTAGTTCCTTCTCGCCAGTGTAAAGAGTAGTTTCATGTTCTTGTTGTATAAATACTAAGATGTGTCATATTTCTTAGTAACGGGTGTTTTTTTCGAGGTATATAACTTTAAGTTGGCATTACTGTTCAAGATGGCGACCGATTTAACAGCTGTCAAGTGATTCATTCTCAGTTTGGTTTGGCAATTCATCATGCATAGACTTACGCCTGAACAACGCTTGCAAATAGTGCAATTTCATTTCGAAAATAATGGTTCTGTGCGGAATACGTATCGCGCACTACGTCCATTTTATTTTCTTTAGCGATGAAGTGCACTTCTGGTTGAATGAATGGCTACGTCAACAAACAAAACTCCCGCATTTGGAGTGAAGCTAATCCTCAAGTGTATGTCGAAACACCGTTACATCCAGAAAAACTGACTGTTTGGTGCGCTTTATGGGTGATGGAATCATTGGTCCGTACTTCTTCGAAAACAATGATGGCCAGAACGTTACAGTCAATGGTGATCGGTATAGAGCCATGATTACTAACTTTTTCATTCCTGAATTGAATAACCATGATGTCCAGGAGCTGTGGTTCCAACAAGACGGCGCAACATGTCACACAGCTCGAGCCAAAATCGATTTATTGAAAGACACGTTTGGTGACCGCCTAATTTCACGTTTTGGACCTGTGAGTTGGCCTCCAAGATCAGTGATTTAACACCGCTAGACTACTAGACTACAAATGTTGGAAAAAGTCATCGAAAATTGGACGTCCAGATTGGGCTACATCCGAGCCAGCCGTGGCGGTCATATGCAAGAAATCATATTTAAAATGTAATGCCACAAGATTATCTTGCGTATAAATAAAATTCATGTCAATCGAATAATCCATCGTTGTTTTAATGCTTTTCAAAGTTCTCTAGCTCTAAAATAAACACCCTTTATAAATATTTTTTTACTTATTAAAATGAATGCATTATTCACGAAAGGAAAAATTATTACTTTTTTTTTTGACAATCAATATCACGAATCATCACACTAAACATTCGACACAAAAACAATTATTTCTTTCTGAGAAAGAGAGGAAGGAAGACCCTGAAGTCTAAGAAACTCAGTGATTCTAAAAAAAATGTATTCGTCGTTGATCATTGGAAATAATGAACCAAAACAATTTTTCAACAACCAAACGGTTTCCAGGAACACCACCTAACATCATATCCCAATAGCTTTCCTGACATATTATTTCTCAACCCTTCGGGACATAGCAATAGATGAGGGCGACTTCAATTACCGCATGGTTCACTGATCAATCTGATTTCTCTCAAGGCGCGCGTCCGCAGGAGGGGTGCCTGGTTGTTCTTTTCCACAGGAGTCTCGCCCCCTACGTGGTAGCCCCCATTCAACCTATATCGTATTAACATCCCTTCTCTTGCGTCCTTCGCACTGAACAAATATTGACTTTCGTATCACAATCAGCCGGAGAGATTTCAGTTTTCTTCGCAGGTTTTCATTTGTGTTTATTGTACGGGGTGGTTTCGGAATGAAAAAGTTTAGATTGCAGCCAGTTCTGTTGACTGAAAGAGTTTTGACACAATTGAGTAAGGGGAAGTTGGTTGAAGCTTTTGACAAAATTTTGAAAAGGTTTCAGTTTAACATCAGGTAAATGAGATAATACCACACATATTCAATAGTTATTTAGACAACAAGAATATGAACGACTCTTTAATCCGCAAGAAAGTTCTAAACAACCTTCCGGAGAAGCAACAGGAGAAATAGTGGAAATATCTGAAGCTACACTAAAAACAATAATACTCGTAGAAGTAGCAATTAACATAAAAGACTTTTATTTACAACCATATATACAATGCTGTCATAACTAACTTCATTTAAGGTTAGATAGTGTCATATTACATACTTCTACTTCCCGCCCTCATTACCAATCACCTCACAAATCGAGCAATGGTAGCTCGATTGGTGAGAGTGTCAGACTAGTAATTTGGAGGTTGCGGGTTCGACTCCCGCTCGAGGGGGTACTTTTTCCGGAGTTATAAACTTGTCTATCATTATTTCAAATTCCTCGAAGATGTCTTCAAAACGTCTAATTGATTCGGAGACATTTATTTGTTACTTCGTTGGCCAATCAAATCGATATAAATATTCATTCTGTGAAGAGGGTTCTTCAATCAGAATATAATGAATCATTATTTCTCCATACAATGCAAATATCTGGAATTCTTTCGCAAATAAACATATGACGTTCCACTCTCTCAATGGAATTTCATTTCCGTTTTCCGCTATTAATGGAATTTTACAGTGGTGATCAATCAACGTTCAGACTGAAACGAAACCCCAACGTGCAATGTGCACAGTTGTATGGCTTTTGGTCAGAATGCACTGAGCGAATTTTAATGAATGAAGAGATAATACGAGGATAGCTTTGACATATCTGTTTTCCAGATCTGCGATGGACCCTTTCCTACCGTAAAATTTGCATCGAAATAGACTTTATTATTCGGGTTCAAAGAGATGTAATTTGGGAACAGGGGCGGTAACGACACGGTATTTTTCATTCGAAAATATTTTTCTTGTTTTATACTTCTTATACCAACTGTGCTTGTAGGTACGCCAGGAAGCAGTAATATTTTGCTTGTTTTTCTAAAGAAGTTACAGTTTCCCTTACTATTCTACATCATTATTTCATTAAGGGTGTTCAATACCTTGTTCATACCACTGCTATTTCAGTGCTAATCAACTGCATTTGTGAGACCAAAATACAGGTCGGATATTTTTCAGTCATTTTGTGCTATGATTGTAGTTTACTCCTAAAAAAAATTAAAACTCTGATAACAGAGGAATTTCAGCAAAAATTTTTTTCACAAACTCGAATTCGATAAACCATTCTCTCGGTGTACTTTCACCATACGAATAGACTTGAATTAAACTACAAATTCTTGAATCGTAAGAATATTTTCAGCACAAGTTTGAAAATTACAGGTACTGAGACTAAGAGCCAGTTCCATAAAATATGCGAAAAGGCTCCTTTCAGTAAGGACCACTCTATTAGAAAGTCGCTCTGGAGGGAGCTTGAAAGTGACTCCCATTCCGACCTTCTTTTAGATGAAGCTTTCTTTTATTCGTAGATGTCAAACTTCCTAAAGTTGATAATTCTGAAAACTAGTGATTTGTTACTAGCATTTGGAAATATTACATATTAATTGAAATTTTGGTGACAAAAAACAGAAAAATTGGTATATTATTCTGTTACAAGTGAAAGTAAACGAAGATAAAAGATACCACCTAATATCAAATATTATAGTTTTGACCGAGGTTATGTTTCGTAGTCATGGATGATGTGCTAACAAAAAGTATCCTTCTTCTTGCCATAAAGTGTCATTATCCGGACTGTATGATGAAGGACACTTCAAGGCTTTCTTCAAACTTAAGATTGTTTTATGGAACACGTTTCATTTGTAAGGGAAACTTTTCGCGAAAAAGGAGACTCCACTTTCGATGATGGAACTCACCCTAAATAAGAACAAGCTTCATGTGGTCAGAAAATTACGATGAAAATTTGGACCATTCGATTCGATGCATGGATATGGAAGCTTTATTCTGCACTTTCGATATCTGCATTTGAATATTTTCGGACAAGAATGCGAAGTATCGCTTTTTATTGATTTCAGAAAAAAAGAAATTGTTGATTACGGACCTGGAATTTTGGTGACAGTAATTTTTATAAACTTGACTCACTTATGGGGCCAATCTCAAAAAAAATCACCAAAATCTAATGAGAAAGTTAGAGCCGTTTGAAATTTCTTAATGTTTTCGAAAATGCCCTGTATCTCAAGAAGGAGCATCCTGATGTTACTTCAAATAACACTTCTCAACTGTTACACTTGTCCTCTATATTCACCTGAGAGTTATCCTGGTGGTAATCCGACACCCGGTATAGAAATCTTATTAACTTTTTCCAATTTTCAAATGAACTTGCACATATCTACAAATAACATCATATGCCCGAATAAATTGACCATTTTTTCAGGATACTGAGCAATATTGAAAGATGAAAAGTTTACTGTTGTTCTCAATCTAACGGATCTCAATGTTTGCACACCCACCGAATGTTTTCTTTCAAAACATTCGAGATCAAATAGTATGTTGATAGACACCACGGGTAAACTTCAAATATTTTGATTGAAAACATTCGAATTCAGACCTGAATTCTTCTTCTCTGTCCCCAAATGAACGTTTTTCAATTATTTGTGTGAATGAAGGACGGTTTATTTGATCTATTCAAAAATCGATAAATAATGGAGGAAGGATACGTGTCAACTTTTCAAAATTCGACTCGAATAATGCATTTTCTTGAAAATTCCACTATTCGTCAACATATAGCCAACTTTTCAATACCTTTTCTGTAGAAAAATTTGTCTTTGCTTTTGAAATAGACTTTAGGCAATTACTCCTTCATCAATTTCTTTTTCTGTGGCATTTTTTTGAGGTCTACAAGAAACCAGTGATCACTGAAGGTCATATCTGACGAATAAGCATGGTAGTTGAGTAATTGGAAGCTCAAGCCCTTCCATTTGACCATGGTTTCCATCGATTTCTGACAAGAAAATTGTCTTTGTGAAAGAGAATATGGTATAACAATTCAATGAACCTCAATGCTTCCCAAGAACACACTGCAAAATGAACAGTGACGCCTTAAGTTACAAATCTTCGAAATTTGCATCTTAATTCAGCTCTCATATTTGCTGTAATTTTGGAGATTATAATCCTCTCTCACATCGAATATTTTAATATATCAGCCTTATCCTCAGCTTGGGCATTTGAATCTAAACATGCGATCTTGCGCTACCTAATACTAATTTATCATGGCTTTACTATCCAAGGACGAGTACGAAACACTCCCCAAATCGAGCGAAAAATGTCCAGAACTGACCCATCAATAAACCAAACAATTTTTATGTGGCTTGAGATAATCTGATAGCAAGCACGCGCCCTTCAACCAAGTCAATTGCATTCACCGATCCCTGTCAAATTAAACAAGAATCGAATTAAAACGCAATAAATCATGGTTTAACAGATCCTGCAACCTCCTGTAATACACCACGGGAATAGGTGATTACAATTGAGCTCTCGTGGGCCACTTAAGTTTGGAGAAATTGGACCCGACAGAGATCTAAGGCTGGTCGAGAAGGGCGAAAATACCAATTTTGTTATGGGATCTGAAGTGGCTTGTTGAGGTTTCCGTGTTGATGATTCACCCTCGTCAAGAAAGCCATCTTTATCTGTCTGGAATTGTAAATGCCGTGTCACCTCCAAAATTAGGGGTGGCTTTGATGGAGCAGATGAATATTTTAAGGAAAGGATGTGGGGACATTTTGCAAATTAGTTATGGAATTTGTTCCGAGTAAAACACTGATTGCTTTATTCGGCTTCGAACTTGGCTTGGGAAATTTATTAGATTATATTGCTTCATATTTCCTGGTTCTGACATTAATCAATTTGATTTGAGTCACCTGAGGTTTCTCGGTGATTTCGCGAACAATATGAAGCGTCTTAAAAAAATGAGGAAAGCATTGCTTTTAGGTACGGAGTTTCTGCCCTTTGTCACTTCAAAACAACTGCTCCCTAAGATATTTCCTGAATTATCATTTATTGCTGCTCCATATAATGCTAGGATCCTGCCATTTCGAGGGGAACATAATGTGCCGTAAGAGAGGCCCAAATGCTGCGTGCACCTAGGAATGGAAAAATTTGAATCTTCTTTGTTGTTATGGCGTATTTTCTCACTTAAAGCATTAAGACCTCAGTAACAGAACCAGTGTTATCAGAATTTTTCACTCTTACCAATTGTACGTAGGGATTCATCAAGCCAAGTAGCTTGACATTTTAACCAAATATTTGAATTTAAAATCAAGCCAGTATAAAAATTACATGTTGGAGCTTGACTTGGTTTTAGATGTTTATTGCTTGACGTAATATCAAGATACTTGATATTACTTACTTATAAGGGGATTCCTCGAGCGCCGAGGGACTGAAGAATTCGCCAGTGTGACTTTATTAGTAGTTTTCTCACATTTCTATGAAATCTATCGGTAGATTTTCGAAGTATCAGAAATATTTTTCCAAACTTGGCCAAAATGGCCAAGGATTTTTTATTAACGCCAGCATCTTCAGATCCTGTTGAAAGACAAATTTTCAGAGCTGCTTACAGTTACAAAAATCTGCAATAGGTAAGGCAATGAATCTATAAGATGCCTCATGTGTCTTAGATTCTGGATGGAAAATTATAAAATCGAACAATGCTTGGAGGTTTATCAATATCAAGAAACATCTTTTTTTATTATTTTTAATTTTGTTATGATTTATATTGATTTAATTCATGTTTATATTTCAAAAAATTTGATATCTTCGGATCTTTTATGAAATAAGTTTAATAAATGAAAGTGTTTTTTGCAAGGTTTCTTCTCATTTCATCATTTTTTATTAATGTGACACTACACGATAAAACTGCTAAAAATCAAGTATAGCTTGATATGATTCAAGTAAATGATAAATAAATACTTGACTCAATTTGACTCGAGATTGAAAAAACTAGTACTTGACTTGAAATCAAGTCAAGCTAAGGCCAAGTAGCTTGAAAATCAAGCCAAGCCGTTAATCCCTCAGCTCGGATGGAAGAATACTTCGACCATAATCTGCCTTTGAAGCACGAATCATATCTTTGTAGGAAGTTTTCACAATTTTCAAACGTTCAGTAGTGATAAATGATCCATATTATTAAATGGTTGACCTTCAACTAAATATATGACGCTTCGAATTGTTTACATGATGGATCCCTTTTATTTTCGACAAACTTTTCCACTGATTTCCTGGTAGCTCCTTCAAAATGAATGACTATAAGGAAACAAAAAAATTTTTACACAGTTCTTTCTATTCTAGTGGTACCGGGTTTTTCACCATAATTTGACCCCCCCTTTAACTTTGTTACTAAAAGAGGTACAAAAAAATGTTTTCTACAAAAGTTTCACGAAATCGACTAGTGTTTTTTAAAATGATTCCACAAAACGAAATATATACAGAGTGAGCCACATATTGATTGAAACTTCATTTTTTCAAATAGAACACCCTGTATATTTTTCTATATTTGACTAACTCTACCTATCTCTCTTATTCTGAGTACCACAGAGTTTCAAATTTTAAGAACCACCTGACATGCTCAGTAATCAGTTTTCAAGTGGTAGGCTGCGATAACTCAAAATGCCCTTTTTTGATATGACATATTGTCAAATTGCCAACGAGATAACTCAAAAAAGGGCATTTTGAGTTATCGCAGCCTACCACTTGAAAACTGATTACTGAGCATGCCAGGTGACCACTCTGTACCTATATATTTAGTTTTGTGAAATCATTTTAAAAAACACTAGTCGATTTCGTGAAACTTTTGTAGAAAACATTTTTTTGTACCTCTTCTAGTAAAAAATGTAAAGGGGGGGTCAAATTATGTTGAAAAACCCGGTACAATTCTCATGGAATTTCTATATAACATTGTGAACGCGCTTTTGTATTTTATACAAATTTTCACTTCATATAAATCAAAACACTCAAATCACCTCAATCTTTTTTCACTTATTCATACTGAATCAACATATTGTAAAAAATACAAAAGGGGAGAGTCCGACAATAAGGCAGAAAAAGAAAATAAAAAACAAATCTTTTGTTCATTATATGTGAGTTTCTTTCCATGTCCAACTAATATTTCCTGAGCAAGTTTGTTGCGTGTAAAACGGAATGATATTCAGATCAACTTCTAATTCTGTCATGAAATATGTGGGGTCGGTTTTAACAAGTGACAGACTTGTTAATGATAATATCGATATTTTCCGTTTCAATGGATGCGTGTTTGATTAATCGCATCTTTTTTTTTTCATAAAGCCGACATAACAATGCTATAGACATTAGGAGCGGTAGAATGACATTATCGGGATATAATCTATATATTCCCTGACTTGTAGGAATTTGATATGGTTTGGAGGAATTGGGAAAATACGAGTAGGAAATTTAGTGCTTCTACTATCTTATTTTCAATCGTAAACAGCACATATTCTTTATTTTATGCTATTATTTGAAACTCATTGGAAACGATTTGTTTTGGGAATTGATAGGCCAATTGAAAAGTCCCGGTCTACCATAGTAAAACACATTTTTTTGGCAAAATTCGATTTTATTATTCAACATAGTTGTCTTCAAGGGCGATACAGCGATTATAGCGATCTTCCCACTATTCGATACCATTTTTGTAGTACGATTTGTCTGTCGCTTCAAAATAAGCCTCAGTTCCGGCGATTACTTCTTCATTGGCGCTTAATTTCTTTCCAGCGAGCATAATTTTGAGGTCTAAGAACAGGAAAAAACCGCTGGAGGCCAGGTCTGGCGAATACGATAGATGCAGAAGCAATTCGAAGCCCAATTCCTGCAATTTTGGCATTGTTTTCATCGTATGCAGTCCTCTCAGCTGACTGTCGATTGGACTCCGGAGTGAAATGATGGGGCCATGTTTCATCCATTGTCACATATCGACGCAAAAATTCAGGTTTATTGCACTTAAACAGCTTCAAAAAATGTTCAGAATCATTAACACGTTGCTTTTGATCGATTTTGAGCTCACGCGGCACCCATTTTGCACACAGCTTTCTCATGTACAAATATTCGTGAATGATATGATACACGTTCAGACGATATCTTCACAATGTCTGCTATCTAGATCAACTTCACTTTACGGTCCTTCAAAATTATTTTGTGAAATTTTAAATTTTTTCGTCGGTACATAGTTAATCGGGAATCAATCAAATAAATATATTTCATTCAATATAATATGCATTCATAATGATATAGTAAAATTGTGGATTTGAAAATATATCACAATCTGACAAAGTACTCTAACCATGTTGGGGACATGTAAAAATTGCGTATACTCCTATCTATGTTTATCCCTCTAAGCAATTATCGTAAGTAATTGCACAAGTGCATCAAAATTACCAATAATTCTGCATGACAGCGTGTTGTCATAAAAACTGCATGAGTTCATTTTCATTTTTGGAGAAAATTCAGTTTTTCAAAGAAAACACGCTGGAATGCGAAATTATCCGGTCATTTTGATGCACGAGTGTAATTCGGGGGAATATTTCCCGAATAAACTGTTACATTGCTTGTCAAACTGATGTAGAATGGAATTGCCATAGATTCGAACTGTGTAAGATGCATAGAAACTATGCATCTATGAACAGAACAATTATCGCAGTGCAGTTTCGCTTCCAACAATGCAATTATCGCTGTAATTTTCGATAATTGTTCTCCACATACATAGAATTTTTGACAGGAGGGAAATATTCGCTGTAATTTTCGATGAGTGTTCTCCATATACATAGAATTTTTGACAGGAGGGAAATATTCGCTGTAATTTTCGATAATTCCATTCCATTTAAATAGAATTTCGTAATGTAAACATGATTGGGTGGAATTATTTTATATAACACAAAATGACAAAATTTGATTGGTTGCTAGAACTGTCAAAAATTTTTCACCGTTAATTCACACAGAACAAGAAATGTTGCAAGATTCAATTTTTCCTGCACGCTATGAATTCAAGCTTCACGTATTCTGTCCCAAATTTTCACAGCTCGTCGACACAAACTCTCCTGACATGCATATCGTGATAATGGCCACCAAGTCCTTCGAACCCCGTCAAGATTACGTTCGAATTTTTGCACCCCTTCGAAGCGAGGGCAATCTTGGTGCAATGCTCCTATGATTTCTACTCGAGTGTCATTGCTTATGAAGTCAATTTACAAGTAATTACGGGTTGAATTTCCCTGGCGCAAGCACCCTCTCTTTCACACCCTGCAGTATTCGTAAGGGTCCGGAAAAACGAAGGAAGATAAGTTCATTTTCCCAGTATGTGTTCGGAATAGGTTTGTCAACATTTCTTGTCATTATCTCTCGATTGCATGACTCAGTTGTTATTGGTTAATGTCAACATTTTTGACGTTCATTATTTTCCGATGACATATTTTCGTGAGGGGTTGCCTTTTCATTTCCTTTCAATCAGTTGTGTGCATGAGGAAAATTATGGAGTTGCATAAATGAAACAGGAAAGTGAAGATGAGAGAGGAAATGAGTATGTATTTGCTGAATGTGAAGATATTAAAATTAGTGAAAATAATGTGGATTAAGATTGAGGATTTGATGGTGCGAAGTTTTCATGAAGTTAAAATGCTTTTTGGAGGGAGAAATGCCAACAACTTGAGGCTCATTCATTGTAGTGGAATCTACTGCTTTTAATGAGTTACAATTTTTACAAGGCTGTAAAAAAGTAAATTTTAATAGAAAATACGATGCATTCTTAAAGCATTTCCTTCTAGCTATATTTATTCAGAAAAAAATATGATAAACACTGACTTCATGTCAAGTGCGATTTTTCATTCATGTGCATGAATGAAATTGTAATTCAATTGTAATTTTTTCAACACTTCTCTTGAATACTTTTCAGTTCTTCCGACACGATCGACATACAATTTTGCATGAAGCTTGAAATCCATATTATACAAGTAAATTTTCAATCGGTCGGATTTTCTTTGTATAAACTAAACTTGTTGATTGATCTTACTAGGCTCAATATTAAGGAATCAAATAAAAAACTATTTATTACACCAAATACAATAATCGATCGAAATATTGAAGGTTAAGTGATGCTACATTTGTTGTTGTTTGAAAAATGAATGAAAAAATATTGTGCAAATTTTTCGACAAAAAAATTTTCAGGTGAGATCGAAATTCGGCTAATCAGAAATCGTCAATTCTGGCACCGCTCACCGAATCTTCGTAGAGCTCACGGTTGTGAGGAAATTTGAACTCGAAATTTTGGAAAAAATTGAATGTCCCTTCAAAAATCGTTATATCTCCTTAATTATTCTTCACGGACCTCTCAAATACTATGTTGATGAAAAAAGTTGTTTTTACTAGTTATGCCGAGTCTTATTGAGTGAAGTGTTTCAACATCATTTATTCAGCGGCCAGTTTCGAAGAATCAATTTGATTGCTTAGGGAATCTTCCCAATCAGCAGAGAACACTTCTGTTGGAAGCAATTAATACCAATTTATCCTCTCGAGATAATCCCTTAGGTATTGGGTAAATATCCCAGACTAATTGCTCATCCGATATCTCACCCCTAGATCATCTTGTTAGACTGAAGAATATACTTCTACCTTTTTCTTTTATCTTTCATGATGAACATCGTACCAATAAATACCCTTTCATACTATTCAAGTTGAGTCCGAGATTTATATAGAATATTCTTTTAATAGGAAGTTTTTTTGAGCAAAAAGAACATTTTTTCCGATTCTGCCTGGCTGAAGATTCAGCTATTTTAAATTTTCATAATAAGCTATGCCACCTCTGGAACCTGCACTCTAAAGTTTTTCCAAAACCAGCATAAAATCTCGCTTTCCAATCCATCTGGTGAACGGAGTGGTATTTTTAATACAATAAATGAGTTAACGCAATAAAATCGATGACCGTCTGCCAATGAAAATCCAATTATTGAAATAAAATATGGCAGTGTATAGATTTGGTAAGAAAAAAAAATTCGGACCTATGCCTCATTTAATTATCAGAAGTCATGAACAGATGATCAACGCTCATTCTAAAAATAGCTTTTTCTCTGGATTCATTAAAAAATAAAAGCAGTAGGTAATGTCTGTAATATGAAATTGAAGCGATACATACCATTATTGATGTTCACCAAAGATAAGAAATGTTTCTTCCAAACTTTTATTTGTTCCTGATGATCTTTGATCTCCACTACCCATAACTTAAGTTCAGTGAGAATAAGAGCTTCTTCCTGAATGCAATTTGCGCGGAAAACCTTTTTGCCTGCCTGATCCTTTGAAGGATATGGGAATAATTCTGCCATATTGTGCATTTACACGCCAATTCCATTCTGTCATCATAACTGTCACTGAATGGGCGACGAAAGATATTGCCAATATTAATAACACTCTCCATAACCAATTATCTCTATGTTCATTAAAGGCCATTGTCTGATATCCTTTATTCGTTCTAAATGGTCATTACTTATTATGTCTGGAGTGCTATAATTCACTTGATATGTGCTGAATTAAGGAGATCAACTAGTTTCATTTTGTCTTTAATTGTCTCTACCATAACCATCGACTCCAGCAGGAACTCCATTAAAATTTTCAATGGTTTCGCTAATGAAGTTCCACAGAAGTAAATAACGATAAAATATGTGAAATATTCCGTATGTCCATTTGTTATTAGGAATTAATTACGTTTGTCTGATTAAAAATCTATGGATAATAAATCCGGAAAGTAGTAAATACAGAAAGAATGTAATTTAAATCTTATCCATATGCCGTACCTACATGTTTATGACTTTAATGAAGATTGTTGATTTTTAGCACCCAACAATTGGACCTGGAAGAGTCAATTAACGGAATAAAGTTCATTTGTCAATGTCTTAATTTATTATTAAACTTCATTTTTTTCTCTTAGAATTTACTTGATGGAAATTCAACTGGAAACAATAGTTTTAGCGGAATTGAATATTGTATATTCTTCAAGTTTATTCACCAATTACACTTGCAACAGTACTGATTTCTCAAATATATTTCAATAATAAATGAATACATTTTGGTTGATACTGAAATTTGTATTTACTATGAACTCATTTATAAATTAAAGAATGATAATTATAGTTTTCTCTTGAGACTTGTTTGGACATAGTGAACCCACTCATAAATCATTTGAATTGCTGTTCGGTTTCGATTTAAAAATTGTGTTTTCCTCCCTTGATCTATAAATAACCGAACATTTCCAGTAAAATTCTAAACCTATAACGTAGATAAGGTTAGTTTAGGATACTCTATGAAGTGATAATTACTGACAGCTGCATTGCTTCTATCCGGTGGGGGTTGTATATGTATCTATATATTTTTGGGGTAACTTCCACCCCAAGTTACAAGTAGAATACCAAGACTGAGAAATGTGGATGTTTTGTAGGGCCCCAATGGAATAACAATTTATGAGTGCGAAGTTTTTTTCTTACCGAAGGCATTTTATTGGAAACTATCTTCATTTAGAACCAGAAATAACGATAACAAATTCGAAAAAATAAAATAAAAGAAGTATCTAATTTGGAATTTGTATAATTGGAATGATGAAACAATTTAATCATGAATTTCGTCCTTGGAAATTCATTTTCAAATACTTCAAATTTAATAAAAACACATCGAATTTCCTTAAATTTTATCCATCAAAATGCAAGCTGTTGTGAGTGCTTTGAGGCCACTTATATGTACTTGTGTAACTTACGATATTTTCCATCATTCCTCATTCATGTTATTGAACAAGTACTTTGAAGTGGATATGACAACATTTTTTGACATAATTTGATAATAAGTTCTTAAATCGAAATTGCCTCATTCAAATAATTTGCAGTCCAATTTTCTACAATCTATATATCTAGATGACTTAACATGCCAAAATGTTGTGCTCTGTAAAAACGACGTAGCAGTCTTTCAACACGGTACATTGTTGTTTCGAACAAAATATTTGGTGTAAAACTTTGCTTCCGCCGCTTTGCAATAGATGGCTGAGAGGTATTATAAGTGGTAGTCGAAATTAATAGATCGTAGATGTCATAAAATAATCTAAGGTATTTGTAAACATCGAAATATTAGTCGATTTGTTATTCTCGATTGAACATGTGTGCTTACGAGCCAAATTCGCGTCATTTGCGCAAGGTATTAATTTTCTGCTTTAATATGAAGAAATCTGCGGCTGAGGTTCATCGAATGCTCTCAAATACCTATGTGAGGTAGCTATCAGTAAAATAACGTGCCGGAAGTGGTTTCAACGCTTCAAGAACGGTAATTTTGATGTCGAAGACTAGCATGGCGATGGAAGAGAGAAGGTTTTCGAAGATGCAGAATTGGAGGCATTAGTTGATCAAGACTCATGTCAAACGCAACAAGAATTGGCAGGATCATTATAAAACGCCTGAAAGTCAATGGAATGATTCAGAAACAAGGAATCAATTCGTGGATCGCTCAAAAAGATGAGCAGTTTTTTCAACGCAGGATTCGTACGCAACTACTACTAATAAGTTTTTTACAATAAAGCCTCGAATTTCGAAAAAAACGGCTGAAGCAAAGTTGTACGCTCATGTAAAACAAACGATCCAGATGAAAATGAAACAAACTTCTATTAATTATATTGGAAAGAGTAAAGTCTGGCAATTAAGAATGAAAAATGTCATCAGACATATATACCTACATATACCACGACCATGCTCACTGATGTCGATTTATTCATGTGAAATTTGAATTAATTTTTGGAAAATTGGGGGTCTAGTTCATATCTTCATTTTTTAGGTTGTAATTTCAATTGGTTCCGTATATATTCTGTCTTTAGCTGCAGCAACAGCTGATCTCGTCATATTAATCAAAATATCGCTTAAGGTTTGAAATGGCAATTCTACATTCTATTTTCATCTCGATCGAACCTGCAGTTTTGAAATTAACGCGAAAACAAACATTCAAACGATCATTTTTACGGAACCCCAAGTCGAATTTTGTCCATTAACAAACTCAACCGAGTTCGATATGAGTTTTATTCAGCTGTACTTCATATCGAAATCTTTCGGAATCACATGGTTGAAAAATCCCTATAAAAACGAGGAAGTCTTGTCAACTTGATGGGTTTCCGAATGCCATTGCGACAACCTACCTCTCCTTGAACACCGTGGAACATGTTTGTAACAAGGTAATTAATGTCTTCCTGAGGTATGGCACTCAACGTCATTTGAGCTCCATTTCTTGAAACCATCACCGCTATTAGGGAGGTGTTAGTTGACTTATGTTCTTGCCACTTTTTTTTTTAGTTAACAGGGGAGATAAGGCGCTTCCCTAATCTGGAGAGTTGAACACGTGCTTCTGAACCATCAAAATCGTGTTACATCTAGTCTAAATAGTTACCAAATAGCAATGAAAATTGTGGTATAAAACTGTGAAAGAAATTCTCAAATTTTCACAGAATATTTTGGTGAAACGAGAGTTGATAGATTCGATGTGAAATATTCCAGACGAAAATCATTTTTTCTATGCCTATTTGGAAAATCAAAAGAAAAAAAAAATTTCATAAAAATATCTTCGAATTTTGTGTCTAAAATTGTCTCAATTAAAATTAAATATTCTGATTTATTATTTTTTATGGTTTTCTGTCATCTGCCAAATTTCTCATTCACAGAAGCCACTGTCGTGATTGAAGGAGAAGAAGAATTTTAATAAATCTGGATCTATGCTGGAGCCATAGAATCCACTATCCTGGTTCAAGGAAAAGAGACTTCATGTAACACTTCACTCAATAAGCTCTAACCAGTAAAAAACATTTTTTCTTAAAGAACTTTATTCTTCAACACAGATATTCTGATTCAAGAGTTATACATATAATGCTCCTCTTATTTTCAACTGCCATCTGAAAGTGTTATAATAAACTACGCAAAGTTTTGTACTTTCATTCACTAATGGGAAAATTTGAAAACATAATTTTATAAATTTTTGTGGATATTGTTTGCTTTGTCCTCGATTATCTCGAAAACTATTCTTTGAGAGAAATTAAGAAGACCATTTTTTTAGCGAAATTCTGTTCATTCCAGAAATCAATTTTTTCGAATATAAGACAGTGGAGTAGATTTTCAATAGAAAAAGGATCATCGCACCCATATATCAAAGCCACTAGATAATTTTGGCAGAAGACACTTACTTCGGAATATAACACTATCTGGACAATACTCAAAAGTTGAAATAAAGAATGTAATAGTACTAGAGTTATAAGTAAAAAACTTTTCACAAACTTTAACACTAAGTATCTTGAAAACGAAGCTTGTTAGGATATAGGCTCGGATATAGGTATGTTTATAAGGAATTTTTTTCATGAAAAAAGTTGTTCTATTTAACGCCAACGTTATTGAACTGAAATCTGGACTACTCTGTAAGTTTGTTGAAACAAAATCAGAAATTTGAGTATTATGGAGCGATGAATTTCCAGAATGATATTTTTGAGGATCAACTTAATGAAACTTTCAGGGAAAATTTCAACTCACAAAAGCTACTGATTCAATGTCCCATATGAACATACATCTAAAAAAAACAACGGACAATCATAGGTTTTCCCAGTTCTGAATTAATGAGTTTATCAAATGCTGTCGATTTGTTTGCTCTACCTGTTAAGCTGACTCACAACAGAGTTTCACGAAGTGTAACAGTATCTGTTGCAAGAAATATGTATTTATAGCCCCGAAGGTAATGCTAGGAAAGATCTGAAATTTACATCAAAAGCTGGTGGAAAAACAAGGTGGGGATCTCGAAATAGCTCTAAAAATTCAGACGCCGGATGTTCTGTTGACAAACGTTGATTCAACGTAAATCTCTCTTGTTTTGAGCTCAGTGACGGAAAAATTGTACCGTAAATTGAATTAAGGAGTACAACTCAGCTGGTTATAAATCAGGGAGTTTGTCCGTTCGTATCAACACTTCTAAAGGAGTTACTGAATGACACTGTGAACTGGGAAACTTATCAGTAGATTCAAATCGATCAAAAACCAAACTGTATAAATCTGTTTTGGAGTATCTAGGTACAGATGATTTGTTCAAATCGGTTCTGAGTAGTTATATTAATAATGTTGTGTGAACTGTTGGGAATGAATATGATAACCATGTTTTAGTCCTTTGTCATTGCTAATTAGGACAGGAGCTGTCTTAGCTTTGTTTTTGTGTCTTACTCTGGGTGCTCAAATGTCAGTGATTTCGGAATTTTGATTCGAAACTGAATCCAAATGTTTGAGTTGGTATTTATTTCATTTTTTGAGTCGACGAATAAATTAGTTGATGGGACAAAACTAGCACAGATATGATTATGGCATTCATTTCTTTTCAATTCGAAAATACTAAAACCAAACCTATTGAAACCTTATAGTAGGTTATGAGAAACAACACGAAAATTCATGCTATATAATGACATAACGTGAGGAATGTATAAACGAAGCATACTTTTCTATAAAATACAAATGAATTATTCTGGATGAAGGTTAGGTTAGGTTAGGTACAAATGAATTATTCTGGATGAAGGTTATCTAATGTGAGAAACCTTGAAAATTAAACCTTCTACAACTAGGAACTAGGACTCATTTGAATTCAATGGTTTAATTTGTAATTCATCAAAAGATTTAATTTTTTGAATCAACCTTGATCTTAAACTTAAAAGTAACGGGTGTTTTTTTTCGAGGTATATAACTTTAAGTAGGCATTACTGTTCAATATGGCGACCGATTTAACAGCTGTCAAACGATTTATTCTCTGGTTGGGTTGGCAATTCATCATGAATAGACTCACGCCTGAACAACGCTTGCAAATAGTGCAATTTTATGTCGAAAATAATGGGTTTGTGCGGAATACGTATCGCGCACTAAGTCCATTTTATTTTGTTCATCGATGAAGCGCACTTTTGGTTGAATGGTTACGTCAACAAACAAAACTGCCGCAATTGGTGTGAAGCTAATCCCCAAGTGTATGTCGAAACACCGTTACATCCAGAAAAACTGACTGTTTGGTGCGCTTTATGGGCTGGTGGAATCATTGGTCCGTACTTCTTCAAAAACGATGATGGCCAGAACGTTACTGTCAATGGTGATCGGTATAGAGCCATGATTACTAACTTTTTCATTCCTAAATTGAACAACCAGGAGCTGTGGTTCCAACAAGACGGCGCAACATGTCACACAGCTCGTGGCACAATCGATTTATTGAAAGACACGTTTGGTGACCGCCTAATTTCACGTTTTGGACCTGTGAATTGGCCTCCAAGATCTTGTGATTTAACACCGCTAGACTACTTTCTGTGGGGCTATGTAAAGTCATTGGTTTATGCGGATAAGCCACAAACCCTTGACCATTTGGAAGACAACATTCGCCGTGTTATTGCCGATATACGGCCACAAATGTTGGAAAAAGTAATCGAAAATTGGACGTCCAGATTGGACTACATCCGAGCCAGCCGTGGCGGTCATATGCCAGAAATAATATTTAAAATGTAATGCGATAAATAAAATTCATGTCAATCGAATAATCCATCGTTGTTTTATTGCAATTTGAAGTTTTATAGCTCTAATAAAACATCCTTTAGTTTAAAGCACTTTCTTTTACATTTTAGCTGTGTATTCTAATATAATTATTGATGGCGCCCACTCAACAAGCTCCTTGGAAGCCGGCTTTCAGTCTATTTACAGGTGGGCAGCTCGGGACTCGGCCGCCTGACTGTAAATCAAAGACTGAATTTGACTGCTCGACTGGAAGACGCTCTGAATGCTCGAAATCGGGAGCCCGGTGAGTAGCGGGTTTAAGAAGGACAGCACCTATTATGAAAACTACGAATATTTAGAAAGTTGTGACAAAAAAATCAATTTAGTGAGTCTATTGAGTGAAGATCTACTAATTTTTTGGAACATAACGTTTGTGTATGTTAATGCTCAATTTTGTGAAAGAAATTAGATACATGTATCAGTGATTTGAAGAAGCGCCCAAAAGCTTCTAACTTCCCCTCCAAAACACAACATTTCCGGCGTTTTTCACCTAAAAAATACCATCTAAAGCTCCACACACTACAATTCACAACTACCACGTACAACTTTATTCATAGAATAAGACGATCTATTTTAATCCATCAACTTGAACTCGACTTCTTTCCCCATCACGTCATGCAATGCATGTTCGAAATATAAACTAACCACAGTTGGAAATAATCAAGATTCCTCGACGCGAAGGGAAGTCTCGCCCCATTATCTCCAGGTGAGGCGGAAGGAGCAATCAAACACAAGATCGCCGCGACGCTGCTGTCACAGAACACAGACGACGCCTGCGCGTGCGCCCGCATGTACCGACTTGGCGCCGTGCCGTGCGACAGAATAGTTACGTCCCAACCGTCGCGATGCAATCCAGACGCACCGACCGGAAGCGCTGCTGAGCGAGCGGAAGCGCGGAAAAGCCGCGGGCGTCGGCAGCCTTCGGGAAAGTTTGTTGTGACGGCCGCCTCGGGAAATTCACGTGTGCGCGCAAGTTTCGCGGACAAGTCCGGGGGTGTGTGCGGCCTTTAGTTCAAAAATATTGCACAATGGTTTTTTTGACGGGATCCCGTTGAGAAATGGTAGATGTTTGTGTGGATAAAGTGTAACTGTAGAATTTGTTTGTCGATGTGCTTCTCGGAGTTGCGAAATTGGTAATTGTTGGCAGCTGCGGTTCAGAGAGTTGCGAGTTGTGTCTTCGAAAATAAACTTGTCAGGCCGAAGTCTTACTAGAAATAGGATTTCGAAAGTGCGGAAGATTGTGGGGATTAATATAGGGAGGCTGAATTAATCTGGGAAGATATCTCAATTGTTGGATAAGAGTTTTTTGACATTTTCAGAGTTTCGTAGTATTCTGAATGTTAGCAATTGCACACAAATAATTTTATTATTTCATCTTCAACTTTTGTATCAGTGTAGCCATTTATTGTTGTATCAAATTTATGCAAGAGTATAATTTTTTCTGATAAAAGCTCTGGACGACTTAAGTATGGATTTTTCTTTCATTTTGTGGATTCTGTTGAATAAGAGTTAGTTAACAATTTCAAAGTTTCGTAGTTTTCTAAACATTGCCAATTCCACTCAAATCTTCACTAATTCATTTCACTACTATAGTGTTAGTTTACCCAACTGATTGTTGTACCAAATTTATGCAAATAGCCCTCATTTTTTCCTAAGAAAAGCTCTAGGATGGATTTTTCATTCGTGCTTCATATTCAGGAAGTTTTGAAAACATTTTTTCCTTGGTTGAATCCAAATTTATATCATTGAAAATGAATAAGATAATATTAAGATCAGTTATGCAGATTCAAGAAAAGCAATGTTTTTTAGTCTTTTCTGACATTTCAACTGAAGCTATCCATCATCTTATCAATTAGGTATCTAAAAATATTCCTTAGACAAAGCCCCAACTGCACAGAAGAGAATGAGCTGTCTGAGTGTTCTGACTAATTATTCTCAACAAATTTACAAATCCCTCTGAATCTTACTCAATTCTTATGCGTCCATCGAATTTAGTCAATGCAAATAATCATTTTGATATTTCTATCGTTTTCAAATCATTGTTCACTCTTTCATAGACTATCATCTTTCCTCTTACATTCAATCTTATGTACCACAAAATCAACCAAAACAGTTATTCTTTGAATATTGTTTTCACCATTTTATAACACGCAGACATCATTTCAGAAATATTCAGTTCGTATTTCTAAATGGTGACGTTCCTGTATAAAAATGTGTATAGCGGAATTTACTGCAAAAATTATGACAGCACCGTTTCTGAGTAATCTTGTTAAAATCTTCATGACATGTTCTCCCATAAAGTGTCAGCGTTCAGAAGCAGTAGTAAACCTAACTGTTGTCATTTCTCATATCAAAGTCTATCTAAGATTAATTATTACGTTACATGATCATAATCTTATTCTTCAGGGGCTTGCATAATTTGTTGGTCACTAGGTTACTGAGCAGATTACGTACAATGCTTCTAGTCGAACAGCATCCAAAATATAAGTATTTCATTTTCACTCTTATTGAAGACCGTCATTTCTCTGACTTTTCTGAGAAGCTTTTTGAATGATTTGCAGTTAAAAAACTTGAACTTACGGAAATGCTTGATTACAATACCTTTCATTAATTTCTCCTATGGAAATTTTTATTGAAAATGAAATCAATGGGAAAAAATGGGATATTTCCGAAATGTTTTTCTTCTTTCAGTTTTCAGAAAACTGATCTCCTTCTCATCTTATAAATTGAAGTTTGAGCTTGCTTTTTTTTTCCTTCATCTCCTTAGTATATTTCTGCATTGTAGAGAATGAATATAGTCTTTCGAGACTGCATTGCTTTTTTTTTCATTTTGGCCGGATTCTGAGCTTCTGGGGATATGAAACTTGGTCCGAATTGCCCTTCGGAGATATTACATGGAATTTTGGGTGAACTTCGAAAATGGACAGTGTACTCTCCACTTTATGGTCATTAAGAGACCCTCGTAAATCAATTGAGGGGTTGATAGACTATCTGAAATTCCGTTTATAGAGAGCAGAAGTTAATTCAACTCAACTTGGGATGAATTGCAATTATGAATGTGTTCCTACCCTATAAATTCCAGAAGCTCGACATATTTGGGATTATACGAATTATATCCGGAAAATTTTCCAGAGATAAAATATTCTGAACTTTATTTTATTTATTGAAATCATAATTTAAATATATCTGAACAACAAGGTGATACTATGCATCATCATAATATTTAAAAAATGAAAAATTTTGAATTATTTCGGTGTAATTGTATTCATTACAATCGTGGTACTTAATACACGTTTAAAATTTGTGTATGCTAAGTAGTTCAAATATTTTCTTGAACGAATCTGAGCGTTTATTATTGGAAATAATGACCTAAAATAAAATAATTTTTGAGTATTCTGTTTCAAAGAATTCCAGATTTTTCTTTATATTTTGGGGTTAAATCATCCATCAACCTCCTAATTATCTGAAAATATTTCTGGAACAAAGCTCAACCATTTGCGAGAGGATAAGCTATCTGAGTGTTTTGAATAATGATCTCAACCAAATTGAAAAATCTCCAAATCTTATAGATAATGGCTCGTTATAATCTTCTAGCTCTGTGGAGTTTCAACTATTTGTTCTGAATTACAAATAAAAATGTCAAAAATTTTCCGAAACTATTTGGACTGGCATTTCCATACCTCTGGTATAGTTCATTTATGTCAGCAATAGCATGACATCAGCGATTCTGTAAGATTAATTATCATTCTTTCAAATTCTGATGAATCAAATATTTTATGTTACGTAAATGCCGATAAGCATTAGTTTAGCAGATGGAAATAATCAAAAGTAATCTTTATTGCGAAATCAGAAAAAGTACATTGACTGACAACACAAAGTTCAGAAATTGCATAGTTTTGTGTGCGTTTTCAAGATGGATAGGTACAGTTGGCATCTCGGATACGTCATCAGTGACGTCATGACAATGCTAAAATAAATACACTATAATACCGAAGCAGCAAGCTTTTTTGAATTTTTATACAATTTCCAAGTATACACATCTTATTTATTCACTTACTCTCCCTTCCTTCATAGAAGTTTCACCCCGTTTTCTCCAAATTGATCCAAATATCTCCTTCGCAATTTTCAGTCACGTAACTTCTTCCTCGATAGTTCTCACCACCCCAAAAGCAAAAGAACAGTCGAAAACTTCGCAAACGCGCTGTTGAAAGGAAGAATTCGTTCATCGTTCGAAACCGGGCGGACTTTTCTATAAATGGGGGCCCGAAAGTGTGCTCACGTGAATTATTTCCATGGAATTCATACCTGTCGAGCCTGCCGTTACATAAGTCGAGAACCCTTCGACAAGACTGGCGTATGCCATAATTCTCCCTCGAAAAGTCATGTGATATCGTGGAAATGATGCGAATCGATGAACCTCGGGGTGCACGCCACTGAGTTATGACCGTGCAATTGAAAAAATGAATGGATTCGTGTCCAGTGATGAAGATAAATTCGATGGGAATTAATGAACCCAAACATATTGATGAATACTGAGTGATATTAGAGTTGTTACACATTTAGAATTATTTATTTCTTGGACATTTTTCATAATTTTGTCTAAATGTCTGTAATTTTCGAGTTTTGAGCCGGGAATATCTCGAACAATAATGTTCGACGTCTGCCCGACTCATAGTACAATAAACATAGATAGGGGAAGCATATGCTGCCATTTTCAGTAAGCAAATTTTGTCCACAACATGAAATATCAAATTTGACATGAAGCGAGCGGAAATGAAAACATATCATTGATACGATATTTCACTCAATTCTCGAGGTTCTCCACAAAGAACGCACTTCGTATGTCCCATAGTGAATCAACATTTCATATTGACTCGAAATATATTGAAATAAACACCTAAATATATCAGAAATTCAGAAAACAAACTTCAAGCGCGCCAAACGACGTGAAACAACCGATGACACTAAGAGAGCAAAACTTGCCAAATCTTGTATTTCAGCAGGTAGATACAGAAAATAATAAATATTCTGCTTATTATAAATTCGACAATTAGGAAAAATATGGGATTCCAAATATTTAAGTTTGCATATTTATTCGGGAATCACTAAAATAAATATATTTCATTCAATATAATATACAATCATAATGATATAGTTAAATTATGGATTTGAAAATAATTCACAATGTAGAGGTAGGTACAAATGAAAATGAGAGATTCCTCGGGTCATTTAAAAAAAAAAAGTCCTGGGCCCGCAAACGCTTTCTTATCGAGATACAGGGTGTTAAAGTTTGATTTTTTCAAGTTTTTTTCTCATAGTACTTTTCCTGCACAAGATTTAATTTAAATTTGGCATAGATATTCCAACTTGAAATTTATATCATGTGTTATGCTAATTTTGAATGCAAATCTACAGGTTGATCTTTTTTCTGGCTTCTTTCATACAGAACATTTTTTTTGGTGGACTATACTCATAGTTCAGGAAAATGTAAAAAGAAACGATGATCCAGCTCTCCTTTTTTTGGTTTCTTGCAGTTTTGTCGTATCTGCTAACGATTCAGAGAAAAAAAAATTCAAACAATTCAGTAGTAATCCTCAGAAAAATCCAAATCATTATAAATATGCAGTTAGTGAGATGTGATCTTGGATGTGATGAATGACTGAATTATGTTCTGGAACTTATTTTAGTCAATTTGTAGCGAAGATTAATACAGATTCGATAAAATGTTCTAATCGTCAAAAAAAAGAAGCACTACAAGAAACTCCCTGTATCTCTAGACCAAAGCGTTTACAGGCTCATATTCTTAGGACATTTTTTTCTTGGAATTATCCAAGGAATCCCTCATTTTGCTTTGTACCTCCAATTAAGGAACAACCTGTTTACAAGAAAACTCGTTACGCCTGAAATTTTTTGCGCATTGTTTTTTGAAAGATGAACTAATCAGTTTTGACAGTTTAGGCAATCCCTATGTATGAATTCTATAAACCATTCTTCCAGTTGAATATGCAGTTATGAATCATCCCAACAAAAATGCAACCACACTGTAGTTCAAACAATGTTGGTACGTGAACGTTAAACTTAAACTTTTTCCATATTCAGAACTCTGCGCTTATATGTTGGACCTTGAACCACTGCGTGCCGATTCTAAGAACATGAGCTTTGCAAAATTGCCAATAAAAAATTGCCATGTGCTTTCTCTGTTATAATTCAACACCCACCGTCTTACTAAAAGCGACTGTTTTTGTATGACCAGTTTTTCTAAGAACACTCACTGGGATTTTTAAATGATTTGTTTTCTGTCCAATATATCTTCAAGTATTTCTAACAGCTGAATGCAATATTTTCAAAGCCAGGCTACTGGGCTATTAATGGATTGGATCAAAGAAGATGGCCGATTAGTTGATGAAATTTATCAGTGATTTCCTCAGCTGAAAGGTGAAATCAAAGGAAGGATGATCCAAATTTAGAAGTTGTGCTAATTGATTCTGATAACTGAATATTTTCTATTGCACATTGGAAGATTGGATTCTCAGTTTAATAATTTTTCCTCGCTTGTCCAATCTCTGTGACTAAATGTGTGCAATTTCCTGATTACCAGTTGTGAATGATTTGCTTCGATTTTCTAATGGAGAAGGCCAAAATCAATTCTGTACGTCCAACCGGCTGGCTACTATGTTCAGTGAGAATCTATAACTTGATAGAGACTTTCTAGGTCCAGGGTGTGAATATCTCAATAGAGTTGGTTAATAGGCAAAATGATTTTCATGGTTCCGAAGTTATATTCATATGCAATTTTTTTGGTGAATAATTGAAAAAATATCCTTCCATTCGAACTAATTCAGAAAGAAGCAGTTTAAACGTTAATGATAAATTTTGTTAGGATCGAAAAAATGTCTAGATACCTATAAGGAGATAAAATAAGGATGGAATGTTCGTCAAATCAAAATAGACGAATTTGAATACAGAATGAGAAATCCTTCGGATAATTTTGAAATAAAAAGGTCCTATAAACGTGGGTTCCATTGTTTTCGAGTTGAAGTTCTTAAAGTTTTATTTTTTCAAGTTTTTTTCTTATAGCATCTGCACTCCACAAGATATTTAACTGAAAATTGGCATAGATATTCCAATTTAGAGTTTACATCCCATGAAATGCCAATTTCGATTTAAAATTCACAGGCTTATTTTTTTTGGAGCAGTGTCCGCTTTTTTCCTCTAGAACGTCTTTCTGATGAACCACTGGTAGTTTGAAAAATGTAAGAAGAAACTTTGATCTAGTACTAAAGTCTTTGGTTTTTAATAGTTTTCTCGTATGTGCTACCGATTTCGAAAAAAAATTCAAACAATTCTCTCGAAAACCTCAAGAAAATCTCATCAATTATCATAAATATCCAGTTAGTTATCAATGAAGTAATTATTAGGTAGTTTTGGTGCTTATTTGCTGGACCTGTAGCGATTTCAAAAAGGACTATCCAAAGAATCTCTCATTTTCGTTTGGCCAAATTAGGAACATCTCTATATAGACATTGTGTTGAAAATTTCATTCGATATTTTTAAGAAATTTATATCTGACCAGAAGGCTTCAACTTCAAATTTATGTTTAGAAAACTACATTAGTAGTATGGTTCATTTTTCATTTGAAATTTCGTGGAAAAAGTGCATCAATAACAATTTAAAGAACTGCCCAAAAGCTCCTGACCTCGAGTCAAGGTTTTTCTTGTTTTTAGTTCTCAAAAACGCCCAACTTCAGATATATGAATAGCCAAAAAAAAACGGAAAAAGGAATTGAATATAAGAAACAGAAATTCTGCGGGGTATAGAAGAAATCGAGACCTTTCAGCAATTTGTCGAGAACTTAATTAATTGGTGTTCCCTCTACATTATTAATTGAACCGTTAATTGATTTCTTTAATGAAGAGAGTACAACATCCTTGCGAAGAGTTTACTGAAAGGTTCATGTTCGCCTTAGAGGAGAGAAGGTTCGAAGTTCATTTAAGCGCTCGCTATTAAAGATCTGTTTTATCCCAGGAAGGTGAAAGCTGAAAGTTTCGAACAAACTGTGCCGGAAGAATTTATTGCAGTCAATTAGGTTGAAGTATTAAAACAATCTGTCCTTCCTGATTGGGGATGATTAATGCAGTTCTTTCCGTGAAATTCCTCAATTTTGAGGAAAAATATGTGTTTTTTCCCCAACGTTTTGGGACATGTGTAATCGAAAAAAAAAAAGAAAAAATCATTTACTGACAGAACTTTTTGTTTTTACTCATTGTTATATTTTCATTGAAAGACATTGATATCTTGATTCGTTCTAGAATTACAGGGCGTTTCTGAAAAATGACTCTTTGAAATATTTCCCAATATCTTGGTTTCTGTTCGAGATATTCGAAAAATTCCACAACGGTTTTTTCAGTAATTTTTATGGTTCATATGATACTCATAACGGATCATACATACAGCGAAATATTCGAGAGTCATTCTTCAAAAAACGCCCTATAACTCTTAAACGAATCAAGAAATCTATCTATTTTTTGATATCTAATTTATTTATTCAATTTTGGTATACTAAGGAATACTTCCAGAAAAGTATCCTCTGATACATTTTCCGAACAAAGAGATCGGTGGCCTTTGAAGTTTTTTTCTAGATCTTTTTTTTAGTTCTTGAGATGCTCTCAGTGAGCATAGAATTTGGGACACCCTGTACAATGTCTTTCATTGTACAAGAAAATATCAATAAGTAGGTAAACGCCAAAATGTCTCTTACCGTTACTCTGTATGAAATTTTGATTGTATACAAGTTTTGTATAATAACGGTCGTCCTTCCTAATATATTACTGGCCATAGAAAAGCCAATACTGTTTAACATTATAATAGTCTACTCAAACTAAAAGTAATGACAAAAAATTGGAAAATTCCACCGACAACTTCTTCATTTACAGGGTGAATTATGAACTAAACGAATTTTATTTTGAATAATGTTGGACTCACCCCGTATCTAACAATGTTTTTCATTAAAAACAAGTCTAAAATAATAACCTTATGCGTAAGTAATATGTGTCACGCAAAAGTATTTTATTCAAGATGTTTTCCTACGAGAAATCTTACTTTAAAGAAACCTCATTTTCCAACTTCGACACCCTGTATCTCGAAAACTAAACATATGAAAGCAAAATTAACCTGTGACAATTTTTCATTAGGCTGGCCTGATCCTTTACTTATTGGGTGAATTTTCAAACTGAGCATTCGAGATCTGAATCTATCCTGAAAAGTTCAAGTTTATAGGTTTTTTTGTTTACGATTTGCTGGTCGAATGGACAAAATTGAATTTGACCATCGGATTTGGCATCATTGAGATGGATTCCACGAAGAATCTCATCATTTGAGAATATTCCTGGCTCTTAATTCGGAAAACACAGACATATTTTCGAAATGATGTAGCCTTCATTTGAATAGAACGAGCACATAAAAATATTATATGGGTAACATCTATAAATTCATCTGCAAATACACTTCATATTTTATGGATTAGGAATGCATTCAGCTCAGCGCAATACAACTTTTCCTTTTCGTTCTCGTCATAATATTCCTTTGTTTATCCAGTCGGCAACACCTCTACTTCGTTTTATGTTCTGTGCTCCGACTATTGACTACAATTATGACTTCCTCGAATTCTGTGCAGCTATTTCATTTATTTGGAGTTCAAATTTTAAAATTATCCGTGTCGACCTTAAATCTGTCAAGAAGAGAACGTTCTTCGATGGCTCGAACAATGTTTCCATTCTTTAAGCACGATTGAACTGGTTAATAAGTATGAAAGAATGTGTTTTTTTTAGCGCGCCAGCAACACAATTTAATCAATATGAAGTAGGTGTTTACGAATCATTACTGTCGTTTTAACGCGTTTAAATTGGGTTTGATAGAATTTTTTTCCTGCCTGAAGCTAAGAATTGCTTTAAATTTAAAGCCTAGAATGGTATAATGAAACTGGTGATTCACACATTTCAGTATATGGATCAATGTGCTTTCATGCTAAATTATAATATGAACAAAACGTCAAATTAACAGTCCGATAGCTCTGAGATCATTTCAGGATTCTTTTATATATTTATAGGTTTTTCAACAGTTTCATAGACGCAGATTTGTCAAAAACATCCCGTTACCGGTTCTTCAAAAATGTCATCCTTTTCAAAGATATTGAGTTCTTCAACTTCCAGATCTCTACAACAGACAACTACTTCCTTATTTCGAATGGCACACTCAGTATATCATTGCATCATTAGATAGTTTTTTATGATAATTTCGGCAATATGCCATATCTTGGTAAAAACCCAACGGTTCATGAGTTAATAGTATTCTTATGAAAAAAAAGTTGGCGACGGAGACTCACATTTTTTTGAATATTTCTGCAGAAATTTTTTTTCTCGAAAAATCTTTTTAATTTTCAATTCTGCAAATACGTAGTATTATATAAGACTGTTTGCAGTTTGGATCAAGAATGTACAGGGTGTTTGAAAGAAGATCATGAATTCGGACAACTGAGTTTTACAAAACTCAACATCTTCAAATTAGAACCTTTTTATTTTGTCTAGTATTGAGATTTTTACAGAAATTTAGTGATGGTTTCACATAATAACTGAACAAAGTAACAAGTTATTTGAAGATTCTGGCACCAGCATACTATTCAAACGAAAAAATAAATTCAAATTTGCGGAGCTAGACTCGATATTTTTGTGGAGTGTGATACATTCATTGTTGAATTAATTATTTTTTTCTTTATAACCTCATAAGGAGAACCAATATGGCGTCCATAAGGAAAAAATTGACTATCGCATCTCTGAAACAATGGAAAACAGAATTGAGATGCTTTCACTCTTGGAGGTGACTATGTTGAGGAATCATTTTGGTTCAAGTATATAAATGTACTGCACAGAGATAAGAAATATACACGATTTTCTCAGAAACTCTTGAACTACCTCAAAGGAAATGAAGTCTATCCTAATCCTCCTCAATTTTCTCTCCAGATGTGTCCTCAAACCATTTCAAACCTACAATTTGTATTCCGCTTCAAAACAAATTGAAACACTAACATTTGCTCTCGTTTCTGTTCTGTTAATCAAACATTCAACTGAAACTTCAAACGTTTCAACGTTTTTCTAAAATGAAATTCTCACGTCAATTACACTGAAGTGAGCTCTTAGAGGACTGAGTATTGCGTAAAAAGGGTTTAAAATGGAAATGAAATTATACTGGAATTTAAATTTCGAGCATTTTGATTTCGAACGAAAAGTTTGAAGCAGAGACTTGATGGATGTGATGGGCCCATTATGTTGCTTTTGTCTGTTTTAGTCTTACTTTTAATGCTTGAGAAATTTTCATTCGAAGTATATGAAAAAGCACAGATACAAAAATTTGTTCTTCCTAAGTTTTTCAGGAATTAAATGAGTTCAGACGTAATACTTCATATTAAACGATCAAGTTAGAAGCACATCGACATAAATAATTTTCAAATTCATTTAAAGTCAATCGACAGAAATAGTACCTGTCGAAAATGGTCAGTCAGAAAATCGAGAATATAAAATTACAACTTCGACATATATTCAAGTCTTTCTGATAATTCTGATCATTTTCGGAAAATCGTAAAGGCTATTCTAGTCGATTGATCAACTATCGAAATTCATTCCCTTCTCCCTTATTAAGAATTACAATTGCTTCAGTCAGTCGAAGTTGAAATTGGATGCCCGAAAAAAATAGAAGTTTCGAAATGGGTTAGTGCGTCTATCGAGATTGAACAAAAGACTTTTGACAAGTGAAAGAAAAGTGTCGAAATGTTTCCCGGATGTATAAGAGGTCCAAGATCGACCCACGGTTCTACCGATGACATCACAAAGCAGACAAAGTCAATAGTTCAGGTAAGGATTTTTTTTAACTTAATTGTGTTGCACCAAGGATTGATTTATCATACATATATTTGATTGATTCGATTTACTTTATGGAAATCAATTTCATATGGAAAAAATTATAAATTTCCATATAATTCACAATTTTTTATTTTTTTATAGAAATTATTCCATTTATGGTTTGCCAAGTAGACGAAAGGGAGGGGATTGCTGACAGATAAAATTCAACTTTTTGAGTGCAATACGATAATTCTTTTACTTATGACAATATTCTTTAAAAATATAACTGAGACCTCAAGGTGTATGAAAAATAATATTCTGAAATTGATCCGAATATACTTAGAAATCTTGAAAACACAAGGTGGTATGAGCATGAGAAAAAAACTACAAGATGATGAATAGAACCTCCCTTGGATATAAAGAAGCACTGAAATGATTATACAATGTTTGTTTCATGTTTTCTATCCTGAATTGCTTGGCCTTTGTGAGACTTTTTAGAAGCTTAAAAAACACTCTACAACCAACACGCTGAAATGGGAAGTTTTTTGAAGTATTTACACAGTTGGGGCCTTAGAGTAATAAACATAGATAGAGGGAGCATATGTCATTTTTAGTGAGCAAATTTTGTCCCCAACATGAACTATCGAATTTTACATGAAGCTCGCGGAAATGAAAACATATCAGTGATACGATATTTCACACAATTCGCGAGTTTCTCCACAAAATAGGCACTTCTCATGGCTCATAAGGAATCAATGTTTCATATTTACTCAAAATATATTGAAATGAATACATAAATATATTAGAAATTCAGAAAGCAAACTTCAAGAGCGGCAAACAACGTGAAAGAACCGATGACACTAGGAGAGCAAAAGTTGCCAAACCTTGGATTTGAGCAGGTAGATACAGAAAATAATAAATATTCTGCTTATTATAAATTCGACAATTAGGAAAAATATCGGATTCCACATACTCAAATTGGCATATTTAATCGGTAATCATTACGAAATATGATAGTATATTGTGCAACAAGTGGGGAAAGTCCAACTTTTCTCGCGAGTGTGGAAGTTTGTGGCACGAGCCTGAAAGGCGAGTGCCGCAAACACACGAGCGAGAAAAGGACTTTCTCCACATGTTGCACACTATACTTTTCATACAACTGCACAAATTTCAATAATTCAAGTAATGGACTTGATTCAAATCAAAATGACCTTCGTTGACAGTATGTGCTAATTTATTGCGTTTCCATAGAAACGACTCAAAAACCCAATTTCATTGGTCTACCAAGGGAGGTGTGGGCAAAGTGACGTGGGGAATAATATTTCCCACAGTATGCGCAATACATAGTTTTGCAATTGAGTAAACTATGCAGAATACGCTACTTTTCATAGCAGTTGTAGGAAAAAATTTATTTCATTCAATATAACATACATTCTTAACGATATAGTAAAATTGTGGATTTGAAAATATATCACAATCCGACAACGTAATCTAACCATATTGGGGACATGTAAAAATTGCGTATACTTCCTCCATATATGTTTATTACTTCATGGTTGAAGCTAATGACAGAAACAATGACGTAAAAATAGCACTATGCACCAAGTATAGTATTCCCGCATGATTGCCATTTTATCAACTGTTCTCGTATCGCACAGTAGTCTAGATACAATTGAACAACTAATTGATCCCAAAATAGATCAGAAGAGATTCAAACATCTGGATCTGTTCCGTGATATATTATGTCATAATGAAGCTCCTAGTTTACACTATTTGTTTGCCGGAGCACAAGTCTGTTTTATTTTGGAAGATGCATGCCATGTATAATGGGATTTGTTCTGGAGAAATGGTTGTAGGTAATGGCGTTAATCAGTTTTTTTATTGAGGAAATAGGCTGATGTTTTGAGTGATTTGGGAATCTATTCGAGGCTTGGCTGGACTAATTGAGGTATCAATTAGTGCAGGGATCATTTGATATGACTGCAGTAGGATGAGTATAAAATATCTGGAAAACTTAACGATATTCTGCTTGAATTTTCTATGGTTCTGCATATGCTATCCACACGAAATTTTGCTCACTGCTCGAATTAGTTTATCTTTATATATGTACACGCAAACACCATCGGATCTATTGTCACGGAAATATTAGGTATTTCATTCCCAAAATTATTTTTTCTGCTTATGTGATCAAATTGAAATTGGGCACGAAGCTAGAAATTATTGTTATTTTATATGAATACATGAAATATCAACTTCGTCGGTTCCATGGTCACGAACATATGGAGTAAATTTGTTCACTATTCGTCTCAAATGTTATATACATAGTTCTGATCACGCGATCAGTATGAAATTCTGCAAATTTACTATATGTGACATTGGATTAAACCATTGCTCCATCATTTGAAGAAAAAAAGGTGCTGTCTCATCAAGACAATGCGCCGTGTCACAATTCAATGAAAACAATGGCAAAATTGCATGAATTGGGCTTCGAATTGCTTCTGCATCCACCGTATTCGCCAGATCTGGTCCCCCAGCGACTTTTCCTTGTTTTCAGACCTCAAAAAAATGCTCGCTAGAAAGAAATTTAGCGCTAATGAAGAAGTAATCGAAACTGAAGTCTATTTTGAAGCGAAAGACAAATCGTACTACAAAAATGATATCGAAAAGTTGGAAGATCGCTATAATCGCTGTATCACCCTCGAAAGCAACTATGCTGAATAATAAAATCGATTTTTGTTTTAGTGTGGTATACCAGGGACTTTCCAAATGGCCTGTTAGTTAACTATGAAGTATGTTCACTTCTTTTTCTTGAAATCGAATGAAGAATCTGAAGCTGAAATTTGTTTGCTTCGAGTTGCTCCACCCTGTAAATATAAATTCTCGCTCGACAGAACCGACATATTTCTTGATATAACCGGAAGACTTCACTCTCCAACAACCACATGAAAGCATGAAAAGCTCGAGGAAAACTCTCTCCCAAAAATACAAAATTAACTACTTCAGGGCCTACCATATATTAAGCTCGACAAAATGCAAAGTAATCAATCAATATTATGCACCCCTCGGTGACTGTGAGCTTTGGGGCGAAAAATAAATAAACGGAAGTGTTACTTCGACTTTCCAAGCAGTGGAGTTCCATACGAACTCGTTCATTTTTCTTTAAGCATTAGCGTCCTGTGCAAACTAGGGGAGTTCTTATTAATTTTCGGTTCAAGATAACGAAAACCTACCAAAAGCCCGAAAGGATGGAAGGTTCCAAATATATTCGTTAAGTTGGAAAGGCGATGTGTCATTTTATTGAAAACCTTTTCACACTGCCTGGATTCTTTTCTGATATCTTTAGAGAAGAGTGTTTTCTAATAAGACGTTTCAAATTAATATTGAAAAAAAAAATGCGTGAAATTCAATAATTCCAACGCGTTATTGAAATATGTATCGTTCCGTTTCTAGTAATGGTTAGTTTTTTCGTCAAATGTCAAAAGATGACAGATAGAGAGCTATTCAAAATGAAACCCCTCATTGGAAAACCCTTTTCTAATCCAGCAGATAAGACGTTGCTGCTATACCTACGACACTGCCTGATTATTTCGCATTTTGCCATGATTATGGAAAAATGTAGAAATATTTCAAAATGAACACATCATGAATGGAATGGAATTGATACTATTCATAGAGTAATAAACATAGATAGAGTATATGCAATTTTTTTCATGTCTCTAACATGGTTAGATTACGTTGTCGGATTGTGATATATTTTCAAATCCATAATTTTACCATATCGTTATGAATGTATATTATATTGAATGAAATATATTTATTTGAGTGATTTCCGATTGAATATGCAAATGTGAATATTTGAAATCCTATAGTTTTCCTAATTGTCGAATTTATAATAGGCAGAATATATATTATTTTCTGAATCTACTTGCTGAAATCCAAGGTTTGGCAACTTTTGCTTCTCACTGTCATCGGTTGTTTCACGTCGTTTGAAGTTTGTTTTCTCAATTTCTGATATATTTAGGTATTCATTTCAATATATTTTGAGTTGATATGGATCGTTGATTCACTAAGGGACTGAAGAGGTGCGTTCTTTGTGGAGAAACTCGCGAATTGAGTGAAATATCGTATCTGATATGTTTTTATTTCCGTGCTCTTCATGTCAAATTTGATAGTTCATGTTTGGGACAAAATTTGCTCACTGAAAATGCCATATGCTACCTCTATCCATGTTCATTACTCTGAGATACTATTAAAAAAGATATGAATTCGAGTTATGAATTTGTCGATCTAAAGTCATAAAAAAATCAGTAACTCGATACCAGAAAAGCTCCATGTCTAGGATAGATAGATTTCAAATCTGAGAAAAATTCAAGGAGTGTCAACATTGTTTTACCAATGTTGTAATTAATAATCCAAATGTGGATGGAGCAGGATGATACCTTCTGACAATTCCAATGGCACTTAGTCATTGTGGCTAATCTATATCTCATCGAAACTCTAGAATCATTCATCAGCACGGGTCTGTTCATCACCAAGGCCTACATGATGGAGTAACATATCATGTTATTCATTGTTGGTTGACAGAGATTGAATAATGTGTCATAGCATCGTATGGAAATACCATATTGCATATTGATCAATTTGCACGTCGACATCCTCTAATGAAGCCATCAGTGAATTAATACGATGTTAAATCATTCTCACGTATTTCATCCTGCATAGTGACAGCACATCAAAATTGAAATAAAAAGATTGGACAGTCGAAAATTAAATTACATTTGTAATATTAAAAATGATCTATACAGAACCTGATCTAGTACAAAGGTGATTGATTTAACAATCAGACAAATTTTCAAAGATTTTCTGGAATAATCAAGATGTTCTTCTTTTCGGGATAGTGAATATAACAAGGGTTACCAATGCAATAGAAATCACTTACCAATAATCTTCAATTCTTTCTCTTCAATACCTACGTTTATGCTAGTGATTCGAAAATTTGCAATGATGCTTCACCAAATGCCTTCTTTTGATTTTTGGAGCAATTTTCATTTCTAATGAATGAAAATTGGAACAAATACCACAGAGCTATATAATTTTATATCAATTGAAGAGATATTCAAAAAATCAAGAATAGGAAAAGTAATGAAATCTTCTGCATGAAAAATTATAATAATTCATTCCACAATTGATAAATCTGTTCGGAAACCTGAAAAATGGAATGGAAATATTTGTTCTAAGATCCATAGAATAATGAACATAGATAGAGGGAGTATAAGCAATTTTTACATGTCCTCAACATGGTTAGATTACGTTGTCGGATTGGTACATATTTTCAAATCCACAATTTTACTATATCATATTCATTATATTGAATGAAATATATTTATTTGAGTGATTACCGATTGAATATGCAGATTTGAATATTTGGCATCCGAAATTTTTTCTTATTGTCGAATTTGTAATGAGCAGAATATTTATTATTTTCTGTATCTACCCAGCTGAAGTCCAAGGTTTGGTAACTTTTGCTCTTCTAGTGTCATCGGTTGTTTCACATCGTTTGGCGAGCTTGAAGTTTGTTTTCTGAATTTCTGATATATTTAGGTATTTATTTCAATATATTTTGAGTTGATATGAAAAGTTGAATCAATATAGGACATAAGGAGTGCGTTCTTCGTGGAGAAACTAGCGAATTGAGTGAAATATTGTATCACTGATATGATTTTCATTTCGGCGCGCTTCATGTCAAATTTAATAGTTCATGTTGGGGACAAAATTTGCTTAGTGAAAATGACATATGCTCCCTCTATATATGTTTTTTACTTTGAGAAATGAACATACTACAAAACGGAGGGTATTTTGTCTTTTTGATTACTTTATTTATCCTAGTATCAAATATTATTCGAGATTTTCGTGTTCCCAAAAGGTTCACTTCTGTACAGCATAATCCTGCAAATGTACTCGCATATTCCGCGACTAAATTTTCTCATATCGAGTACCATATATAACAAGCTTTTATCTTGATTAAAATTCAGCAGATCCTTCGTGTGTATAATTCACGTCACTATGGTAGGGCACATTAGAGAGTTATAGGCAGCAGCTTACTCGGTGTTCAATGCGGGGACCACATTTTTCGTTGTGGAAAATGCATCTGAAAATTATAGATGATGTATATGCACATATGAGGTGAATAATAGGGACAAGAAATATGGGACATTTCTTTATAGAGTATCTGCAAATACGAAACGAGTGGCTATCAATCCTTCATAATGATTTATTGAGTTCTTGTGCATTATTTCTTAGCTTTCAAATTGAGCGTTGGCTGTAACAACATGACTGCTTCATTTTGAAGTTATTTGGCGACTGAGTTTGAGTAATTTGCGTTACTTAATGAAAATCATTACACAACACAAATTTCAATTTTTGGAGGAGAATTCAGACACAGAAATTGACAGATTGAACTTTTCAGAAAGAAAATTTATCAGACACATAGACTAACTAACTAAAAATTTCTGAATGCTCCATAATTTACTTCGTCAATTTTTGTATTTTAATTCATCACTAATTCACTAATAGGAAAATGTGAAAAATCAAATTCTTGTGGATTTTTTTGGATAGTGTTTGCTTTTAGGGATTCATCAAGCCAAGTAGCTTGACATTTTAACCAACTACTTGACTCGTGAAAAACTACATACTTGATCTTGACTTGACTTGATTTTAGATATTTATTGCTTGACTTGATATCAAGCTTCTTGAAATTACTTGAGCTTGATATGCATACGTCGCACTGGATATATTTCTGCAATTTCATGCGCGCTTAGACTGAATAAGGGGATTCCTCGAGCGCCGAGAGACTGAAGCATTCGCCAGTGCAACTTTATTAGTAGTTTTCTCACATTTCTATGAAATCTATTGGTAGATTGTGGTATTTTCAGAAATATCTTTCCAAACTTGGCCAGAATGGCCAAGGGTTTTTTATCAACGCTAGCATCTTCAGCTCCTATTGAGAGACAATTTTCCAGAACTGCTCTTACAGTTACAAAAACCCGCAATAGGTTAGGCGACAAATCTATAAGATGCCTCATGTATCTTAGATCCTGGATGTAAAATTATGAAATCAAACAAAGCCTGGGGGTTTCTCAATATTGAGAAACTTCATTTTTTCATTAATTTTCATTTTGTTATGTTTCAAAGTGATTTAATTTATTTTTCTATTTCAAAGAAGTTGATATTTTCGGTTCTTTTATACGATAATTTTAATACATAAAAGCGTTTTCTGCAAGATTCCTTCTTATTTCATAATTTTTTTTATTGAGGTGACACTACACAATAAAACAGCTAAAAATCGAGTAGCTTAATATGATTCAAGTACTTGATGAATAAATACTTGACTTGAGATTGAAAAACTACTACTTGACTGGAGCTTGAAACCAAGTCAAGCTCAAGACAAGTAGCTTGAAAATCAAGCCGTGAATTCCTATTTGCTTTATATTCGATTATCTTGAAAATGGTACATTCTATGACGAAAATTGAAATGAAGCTATACTGATTTCATATATAGAACAATTTTTTCGAAAAGAGACAGTGGTGTATATTTTCAATGAAAAAAGGATCATCACAAACCAATATCTACGCCACAGGGTTATTTTGGCAGGAGACACTTACCTAATTCGAAACATCATAATATCAAGTCTTGAACGGTGCAGGTAGCCAATAGGCTTTTACTGGAGTATTCAAATTTAAATAACGCCATTAAATTTTAATGAACGTTCCTGCAACTGGGTGTTAAAGCGGTAAATGCCTTTTATCTAAAATTTGAAGGGTGGAGTGATAAAAAAGTGTTACGCTGACCTAATTATTCCTTTCCGTAGGTATCGCAAACTCAATCGAAATAATCGAAACGACAAGTCACAACGCCCTCTGGAATCAATTACTACAAAACCTCACGGTGGTGTTTTCCTTCAATTTCACCGGAACAACCGGATAATTTCGCTGGAAAAACGAGCGGAAAGCTCTCACTGAAATAATGTCCTCTCATAATCGGGGATAATAGGAATCGTAAGAACACGATGGCGCCTTTCTTGTTTATATTTCAATATTCTTCGGGCCAGACATGGCACTTTCGCGACAATGAAAACGGCTGATCATGATCGTCTGACTCGATTCAGTAACGTGTAACGACGAATTAATTGGAAAGTAAACATTGATCGGGCGACTGAACGACTGCAATGAAATATTAATAACACGTTTCATTTGAATAATGAAGTTAGGCATGAAACCGATACGGAAGAAAAATGGAGGTAAGGGTGTACGAAGTGTTTTATGCGGGAATTCTATTAGAATTAGTGGTGAAATGGGGTTGACAGTGTTCGGTAGGAATCAATTGAAATAATTGATAATTATTCATTCATTATGAATAATTTGAATAATTGACGAGATTCATCTTGGTGTTCCTCAAGGATCGGTGTTAGGGCCGCTTCTTTTTATACTTTTCATAAAAAACCTTGCACCTCATATTAAAACAAATATTACAATATTTGCAGATGATGCATTCTTTTTGGTTACAGCTGAGAGTCTGATAAATCTTGTTGAATTATGTCAATTGCTTTTGGAGCCTTTGCTGGTTGGTATAGAATGAATTGACTTGTTCTAATTTAGGAAAAACAGTACTGATCAAATTGAGATTGAGGAAAAAGAAATCTTTTAGTTTTTAGCTATGGCTTTAACACCTTTATTGCCGAGAATTCCACGAAGTTCTTATGTAATAAGATAATGTAATAAACATAGATAGGGGGAGCATATGTCATTTTCAGTGAGCAAATTCTGTCCCCAACAAGAACTATCAAATTTGACATGAAGCGCGCGGAAATGAGAACATATCAGTGATACGATATTTCACTCAATTCGCGAGTTTCTCCACAAAGAACGCTCTTCTTATATCTCATAGTGAATCAACGTTTCATATTAACTCAAAATATATTGAAATAAATACCTGAATATATCAGAAATTCAGGAAAAAAACTTCAAGCGCGCCAAACAACGTGAAACAACCGATGACACTAGGAGAGCAAAAGATGCCAAACCTTGGATTTCAGCAGGTAGATACAGAAAATAATAAATATTCTGCTTATGATAAATTTGAAGATTAGGAAAAATGTCGGATTCCAAATATTCAAATTTGCATATTTAAGTGGGAATCACTGAAATAAATATATTTCATTCAATATAATATTCATTCATAATGATATTGTAAAATTGTGGATTTGAAAATATATCACTATCCAACAACGTAATCTAACCATGATGGGGACTCTATCTATGTTTATTTCTCTATGATCTACATTGATAACTGCTTAAGATAATCTGATCAATTTACCTATAATAGCAAGGAGTGAACTTCTATGCAATCCGTCGAATAAAAAATAATCTTCTACTCACAGCTGTTCTGAATGTCTAATATAGCTCAGTGTTTAGTCATATTGCCTACAATATTATGGTTTAGGGTTGCTCTGTCGATTTCGTTAGGGTATTTATAGCTTAGAAACGTACTCTGAGGATGATTTTCGGATTCGTAGTAGGATCGTGTAGGCCTGTTTTCGTAGAGTATGGAATAATGACAGTTCCTTGTATCTATATGAACAAATGACTATTGTTTGTTATACAAACTCAAATAAAGAACACAAAATTTTCTAGCTTCCACAAACAATACGAGAAATACCACTTTATTTATACCGTAGCATATAACCGCCAAAATTTGAAAAAAAATTAAAAATGCTAAAAAAATCATCTACCTGATTCGATAAGAATTCTGAAGTTGTATTGTTTCTCTAGAAAACTACTGTTCGAATTTTCTACGGTTTTGTTGACGTGATCAGCTGGAAGTTTTGCATGAGGCTTCAAATTGTTATTTTATATCAACTCTAGAAATCTAACTGAAATTAATTGACTATTTTTTCATTATTTTTTTGGGTCTGATTTCATTTCACATTTCAATTCAAATTTTATCTCGATCGGCTCGGCAGTTTCGAAATTAGCTGGAAAAAAATTCAAATTTGTAGGTATTATCGTTCGTTCGTTTTTAGGTCTCTTCCTTCGAGAGTTATCCTGTTTACGGCCGGATGGACAGACAATCTTGTATTTGACATGGTGACGAAATGATAGAGTGATCAGTTCTGGCAAGAAACACTCAAAAAAATTGTTTTCATTTTATATTAGATTTGAGTTTTGTCATTATAGCCTTAGAAAGAAAACTTAAATACTTTTGACGAAACTCCGCATCAAATAATGAACTTTCCATGAAATTTTCTCATTATACTTTGGTCTCCCAAAAAATTTCAAATTCATATAGACCGAAATTTTCGTTATTTCACTTGTTTGCCATTCCGCCACGCACCCTCACACCAAAAATGTTCATGAAAACAAAATACGTTTTCACCTGAATATTTTCCATTGTTAAAAATGTCCATAAAAAGAGGTATAGCCGTACGCCTCTATCAGAGCGTGAAGATATTGCCACAATTTTCCACTATATCTGGGGTAATGACTCGGAAACTAACCAGCACAATATCTGGGGTTGGATTTCATCCCCTTGAAAGCTGGCGCTATATCAACTACTACAACCAATAAACAAGCCCACCCCGACATATAATAACAAGGGATCGAAATAATTTGTTGAGGAAATATTGGAGGTATTGTTATTGCTGGAAATGTGAAATTAGAGGAAGTTGTTTTGAAGTTTACATTACATACAATAGAAACGTTATTGGTATTATTGTTGGATTGCGGTGTATTTTTTCAAATAATAAATCTTTGGGAAATAATTTACTCTCTACCTATGTTTTGAAAACAGAAATCGAATGAAATAAATCAAATAATAAGCTCTTCAATTTTACTAAATGATAAAGCAACTTATAATATGCATTTCAAATTGCATTTCATAGTTAATTGTAACATCAAGGGTGTCAATAGTGAAACAAACCAACAATTCTTCACTTACTGTCAAAAAAATGTATACCTAATAAAAAATTACATTGCGTACGAGTTTTAGAATTCCCGATAGTATTTTAAGGGCAGTAAATAGTGCACGTTTAGATTTGCTTCCTGAAAAGTTCGAGATTTTATATGAAGAAGAATAGAAAGAAGAAGAGCATTTTCATGGTGCTGAAGAAACTATTAAACAAGCGCATTTTGCTAAAATCGCAAAAGAATGTGCACCAATATCTTTAGGGCAAAAATATTCCATGTTACGAGCTTCTTTGCAATTGAAAGAGTGGAAATTGACAGACACGGTTCGTTAATAATGTTTATCAACAAGAAAATAGTTGGATACAGAGCTGAAATATCCAATATTTTCAAACATTTTTACCGCCCCATGATTTTTGATTATGAAAGATGCTTTATTAATAAGACTTGGCGGAACTTGTAGGACTCATAGGAAAATATATTTTTTCGGCAACCGTCCGGGAAGTGCTCACTTCCCGGACGCTTTTTCTCTGAGAAAGTAGCATTTCCCGGCCTAGTCCGGAAAGTACGTACTTCCCGGACTAGGCCGGAAAAGAATCATAGAATCCATAGAAACCGAGATAACGGCTGACAGTTCATATGAAATTAGTTGTCAAAAATTTGCATGTTTTTTTATCACAATCGCAATAAAATATGGAAAGCAGCAGCGATAGTGTTATTTTACATGGTTGCCGAAAAAATATTGTACGCAACGCGCCCGAAAATGGTTTTTTTGGACTCACAGACTTCCAGGACTCGCTCACGCTCGTCCTGGAATTTTGTCTATTCGTCCAAAAAAACCCTATTTTCCGGACTTGTTACGTAAATTACTATTGTAGTTGTATCTCATATTGTCTTGTATCGGAAATATTTAACCTTATGACCATCTCATATAACACACAGAAGACTCCTCATATCTTACAGAAAATGTCAAATGCACAGTTGAGTCTTGTGGTATTGACTCCTTTCAATAATACCTGAGAAAAGTTGCTATATATTTTTATCTCAAAAATTCAGCAACATTTCTTGTCAACATTAGTGGAAATATTTTAGATCTGCAAGAGCTGAGTAGGTAGAGGTCAGGTGGCCAGAGAATATTTAGGAAAATATCTGGCGAAAAAATTGCAATTAGCAATAAATCAAAGGAATACAATGAATAACGAAGAAACCATTTTCAATTTTGGAAATTGTCAAAAGATGGAATTCGCCTTGATACGTAGATAACCATGGTACCTATAATTGGTTACTAATGTTTTATTGAAATCTGAAGCATTGTTCCAGTTGCTTCAATATAATATTCCCCATAATCATAAATGAAGTAGAAACATAAGAGGGTCATAATAATTGATGATACTATAAAGTATTAATGAATTCTGTACTTGATGGGATTTCAATATTGAACGAAAGAATCAATAATTCATCTTGTTTTTTTCTATTAGACCATTTTTTTTGGAATCCTATTGATGAATTGAAAAGGATACAAATCCATGGAACAATACTTCTTTTACTTTTGGTGCCATCAATGATTTCTTACTAAAAACAAACAATCATTCGGAAACTGAGTGTTGAATGATTTAATTGAGTTATTCGAGTATTTTGAGGTAAATTAGGTTCATCACTACTATTTCCGTATCATGAAACTAGATCACCGAATAACAACGGTGTTTCTCACATCGGATCTCATTCGAGGAAATTTATTTATACGGTGAGCAAAACCTTGTGGAAAATACAGTTGATGACTTCACACTAATCACGTTTTACGATACAATAAAACACAGTCGAGTTGTACGTTGGGGTTAACAAATTGCCTTCACTATTCCCTCTTGGCTTGTCAATTACATCATGTCACTGGGTAAAACACTGAATGTTTACAGTTTTTCACTTTCACCGGAGTATTTTTTGCAGATTGCGCAAAATGCAATTAGTGAGAGAGGCACGGCAGAGTAACTAAATATGGGCTGCCATTTTTGTTTAGGGTCATGGCTAAAATATTTGACAGAAATTCGTTTATTTTTCAATGCATTATCAGTCACAGGGTGTTTTGACATCATGTACAAATTGTTTATTTTACAACTCATATTTCAAATCAATTCACATTATGTTTCCTGTAATGATATAGATGATCATGTGTTAGAATTTCAACAAAAATAGGTGTGCTTCTAGAAAACAAATTCATTTTTGAGCAACTTTTTGCAAGTTTTTCTTGGATCTTCATTGAGATCAAAAAGTACACAATTTAAAATTTTCTTTTCGATAAATGTCGACCCTTCAAGTGGTCAAAAATTTCCAAATGAGAATATTTGAATATCTCCTTGAATATTCTGAATACTGTATGACATATCTAATCATATAACTTCTATTCATTTCAATGTTAAATGTAATTACTTGAAATATTGCAGGAAATATTATTATATGAAGAAAACATAACTAAACTGAAAATGAACTTGAAATAACGAAATTTCAATACCTTCTACCTAGACAATTGGAGAAACACTCAGAAATGATATAAAATGAGAAGCAAAGGAATATAATTTTTTCATAATTGATATTCATTTTAAGTTTGTGATGAACGAAACTGTTTTGAGGTGCTAAAATACGAATATTAGTTCGATTAATTCGATTACCCCTGTTTTTACAGCTGCTTTTTAATACCTACTTTATCTTATGGACATCCATAAAAATATTATCTATTAAAAAGCCCACATCAAAATGATGGTTGTTATCGAATGTTTTCAGAGTTGTTACGACCACATTATTGACAATAAATTATGAACCACCAACCGTGAAGCAATCAATATTAATCTGAGTACCAACATGAGGATTATTGAATTAAGCTCCACTATTTAATACCCTGTAAATTAGATTAATATGGACTACTAGTGATTTATATTTAGCCAACACAAACAAATACTAGATTGCAGCATGTGTATATCTACGTACGTTGGTATTAGTTCGATTACTTGTTTTCGGCTCTCATTGCTCTTATAGTAGATGATCAAGATATTTAAATTCGATTATCACATCACAGTGTTATCTGTATTGTCATAATTTTGAAAAACAGACTTCATCTACTCTTGCTTTATGTTTGGCACATGTGAAAAATCATTGTTTTCAATATAAACATGGAATTAAATTTCATCATTAAAAAAAGCATCCGTTATCGATTTTTCAAAAATTCATCCGTTCCAAAGATATTGAGTTTTTACATTTTTCTTTGATGGGACACTTTATATATAAAAATTTTTCATTTATTTAGAGTTTTAAAACAATTTTTGTCCATTGTATGATTGTAATCCAGTCATATACAGGGTGTCCCATTTAATTAGAGATTAATTATCATTTTAGAGATATGGAGGAGAGTTGGTGTTTTTTAAATAGGACACGCTATATATGACTTGATCACAATTATACAATGGGTACAGAATTATTCAAATCTCGAAATAAATGAAAAATATTTGATATAAAAAGGTGAAGTATAAAACTCAATATATTTGAAACGAATGACTTTTTTAAAAACCCATAACGGGATGCTTTTCGATAAATCTATGGCTGAAAATTTAAGAAACACCACCTTCCTCTAAATGACAGCAAATATTGAGTTTGCAGACACAAATCAATGGCAAAGTATTACTTTTACGGCCTAGGCAGCAAAGTAACCACTTTCCGGTCTAGGCAGCAAAATGATTACTCTCAATGGGAATAAAACTTTCTACATATTTCGGAAATCATTATTTTTTGCCACCTCCCTTATTTCTTACTTCTAAGTCGCAGTAACCATAATATGAATATATCCGATATTTTTCCAAAAAATTTTCAGATATTTCATGAGTTATCAAACTATGGCTGAATTCAAAGTAGTAGATTGAATTCCTATGAACTATCAGCCGCGGCAGTCAATCTACTATTTTGCTGCCTAGTAAAACAAATATCTATTATCTGATTTGAATATTTCACGCATTTCCTGAAATTTATGTACAAAAAAGAGAAACCATCCATATTGTCATCATCATTTAGTTTTTTAAACCACCAAAAGTGTTTATCATCTTGACATGCATCGCTCTGCTATTATCATGATCTCTCAAGTATCATATTTATCATTCCGTTACTATGTCTGTAATTTTCCAATTTTGAGCCGGGAATAGCTTCAAACAATCTACAAGTACTGAAGGTCCTATTATCATAAGAGATTGTCTCTTAGTGTTAATGTTGTAACTTTGACTTGTTTCCTTTTCTTTGTATTTACTCTTTTGCAACTATGAACTGAACGCTGACACTCTGTATCCAAGACTTCTTCTTCTTCTTCAGACCTCTTTTATCCAGTGTCGGACATAGGCCTCTTCCAGTTTTTTCCATGCTTCTCTGTATTTTGTGCTGTTCTCATCCATTGCTTAACGGCTACATCGACTATGTCGTCTATCCATCTTTTTCTCGGTCTTCCTATGTTTCTTTTCGTCTCTCGGGGTTTCCAAAACGTCACTTTGTGTGACCAACTCTCCGCACTCTGCCACCCACTGCCACCTAAGTTTCGCTATTCTACTCATGATGTCAATTACCCTGGTCTTTTTTCGTATTTTGGTGTTCGGAATTCTGTCCCTCAAGCTTATACCCAGCATAATCCTTTCCATGACCCTTTGAGTTTATCTCAGTCGTTCTGCCACTTTTTTGTTATTGCCATAGTTTCTAGACAATAAGTTGCCACTGGTAATATACAGCTGTCGTAGGTTTTGCGTTTTGAGTGCAAAGTACTAGTACTACTATGAGAAATGTTTTTGTCCTTAAATATGAAACTCAGTTTGCCGAAGGCTGCCCATGCTAAGCGTATTCTTCTCCCAATTTCGAAGACTACAAAAGCGAATTCCCTCCGATAAGCTAAACCCTCCACTCCCAACAAAACTCTAACTACCCCCAAAACCCCGTTCAGCATTCAGATTTCCCCGACAAAGTTATAGATGAATATCCGCCCCGCCAAGACCACGCGATGGAACTGCGGACGACACCATTCAATAAACCATCTGGCTCATCCAGCATTCCTCCCTTCCACAATAAACCTCTTTTCCGAATTGGAATTTAACACGAACTTAACATCGGTATAATCCCTAGACGGAAAAGACTGATGGCCAATGTTTTCGCCCTGGGACCGCTCGATTCGATCTGCCTTTTTCGCATTTTCCTCCGGAAACTGGTCGCCAGTATAGATTTTGGGCTGAGACGCGGGATAAAGGTGGTGTAAATAATGCAGCTCACGTAATCTTGTCGTATTTGAGTCAGAAATAGCACTAAATAGGGTTGGAGGGGGAGATGCCGCGTTTGTCTGGGATCGTAGCTACTTTTCGGGATGGTGCAGGATCGTCTCAGAGATCCTGGATAGCGTTAGGGAGAGTTTTTAGGGGAGTTAGGCAGTTTTGGAGGGAATAAGGTGAAAAGAATGGGGATAGCGTTGATGGGAAATCGGGAGCTTTTGAGCTATCTCTAATTCATGCGCTATCTGCGCTTATGCAGAACACAGAACTGTTTATCCGCTAAGAGCGCAATTTTCTCATTAATGAAATTAATTTTATGACAATTTTTTTCAATTCTGAAAAAAGTACCTTCTCGAGCGGGACTCGAACCCGCAACCTCCGAATTACTAGTCCGATGCTCCAGCATTTGAGCTATCGAAGAAGTTGAAGATTCTCCGCAATGAGGAAACACCAATCCCAGAATTGAGTGTTAATATGCCTTACGAACTATATATATATAATTTGCAAGGGATGAGAAAAATTGAAGTTAGAAAGAACATAATACCATCAGTGATCATCGCGACTCAATTAAACTTTCCTCTTGCATCGTCAACATATAGTGACTTCAGCTTGATTCATTAATCTTATTAATGACGAGCGCTTGAAGGCTCCTGACTTCATCTCAGTGCTCTCCTTTTTTTTACAAGATTATCATTGAATTTTCTATAGTTCTGACGCCGCTATTGACTCGAAATTTCGAACCAATTGCTATTTTATATATACCGGGTGGCCCACGACTGACTATTTATTAGGGAGTAAATGAAGCTATTTTGAAAACAAATTTTGTGTGATGTGGATAGGGTAATCAGAAGCACAATTCAAAATTATTTTCATAAACAGGGTGTCCCGTAAACCGACGTCAACCCGGCGTATGCTGATAGCTTAGATCATTTCCGATTAGAATATCCAAATTTGATTTTAGTAATAGTGTCTTAGTTTTAGAGATATCGACAGTTGCATGAAAATCGTCTAAATCTATACCTTAGTCATTGTTCTGACTGCCACGGCTACAAATGATGGTATTTTGTTATTCTTCTTTTGATCGAATATTACAGGCGGATCAGCCTACCCAACATGACCCAAGATTTTTCCAAGAAACGTATGGTATGCTCAGAAAAAATGAATGCTTCCAACTTTTTAATTTTTTCAAATTTCGTCATCCAACTTCGATCGTTTCTCCTATAAAAAAGTTATATCAAAGAAATTCTAATATTTAATTCAACAATAATAACACATTGACAGTAAATTCTTCGAATAAAAGTCTAGAAATCAAAATCCCAGAAAGAGCTGCCTTTTCATCGAAATGTCAATATCTGTTCTTTCTTTTCGTTTCAAGCCGAAAAGTATATTTTATTGAATATTTGACTTGAGTTGCTAAGTTTTGTCATAACATGCCGAGTTAATCTGATATAATTTCTTCATAGCAGAAAACAATCAAAGACGAAATTCGAAAAAATTAAAAAGCCTGATTTTTTTTTTTTTTCTGTATGAGATTAATTAATACACCTGCTTCAAAAAAAAGTTGTCTGTATGGGTCTGGTTTCTTCATTTATTACCAAAAAGAATATTTATCAATATCGTCCTATATTCGGGACCCCAGGTTGCTCCTACATTGTTAATAGCATTACTTGCATTTTCTATACGTTCCAATGCGAGTGCATTCTTTGATGTCACCCTTAGAGTAATAAACATAGAAAGAGGGAACATACGTCATTATCAGTGAGCTTATATTGTCCCCAATATGTTCTGACAAAATTGACAGATGGGGAGGATTTGAAACGAAAACACATTTCAGACACCAACCTGTAATACTCAATACATGCTTTTCTCCGCAAAGAGGACATTTCTTACTTCCCACCTGAATGAAAGTTTTGTAATAACTCAAAAAATATTGGAGTAAATAACTAAAAATATCTAAGAATACTACAAACTCATGACAGATCACGGGAGAGAATTCAATAAAGATTTTCATGTTATCTCTGTGCCTAGCATTAGATATGTAATTTATATGTCGAGACGTATCTTTGCAAATTCTGTATTACAACTCTTGCACACTCGCAACTTTTTATTCTCGGTGATTAAATTATTTGGTCGTCTCAAAGTTGCCTGCTGCTGGAACCATGCTCCTATTGCCAGGTGAATATAGTGTGTTGGAATTTTTATGTTGGAATAACTTCATTAACGCCTGTGTGCAACTTTTCAATCCCAAATCTAGAACATATTAGTTCTTATGAGAACTCGGCCACAGGCGATTATTTAGTTTCGGCAACTAAAAAATTGCAACACGCTCTATTCACCATGCGATATTCTATTCATCCATAGAGTAATAAACATTGATAGAGGGAGTATAAGCAATTTTTACATGTCCCCAACATGGTTAGATTACGTTGTTGGATTGTGATATATTTTCAAATGCACAATTTCACTATATCATTATGAATGTATAATATATTGAATGAAATATATTTATTTGAGTGATTCTCAATTAAATATCCAAATTTGAATATTTGGAATCCGATATTTTTCGTAATTGTCGAATTTATACTATGCAGAATATTTATTATTTTCTGTATCTACCAGCTGAAATCCAAGGTTTGGCATCTTTTGTTCTCCTAGTGTCATCGGTTGTTTCACGTCGTTTGGCGCGCTTGAAGTTTGTTTTCTGAATTTATGATGTATTTAGGCATTTATTTCAATACATTTCGAGTTGATATGAAACATTGATTCACTATGAGACATAGGAAGTGCGTTCTTTGTGGAGAAACTCGCGAATTGAGTGAAATATCATATCTCTGATATGTTTTAATTTCCTCGCCCTTCATGTCAAATTCGATAGTTCATGTTGGGGACAAAATTTGCTCTCTGAAAATGACATAAGCTCCCCCTATCTATGTTTATTACTCAATAGTTGCCGGCAAAAATGGAACGTATATATTCATTCCTGTCTCCGCACACTGGAAAATTAAAGTTGCTCAGTTCATCAGTTGCAGTCTACTCTTCCCTGAATCATATCACTAGACATCGAATTGTTTATCCAAGCAATCAAATCACACCCAGCGAATTATGATAAAATAGTCGAATAATGTGTGCTGATATATAAATAATCTAAATAAAATTTAAAGAAAAAGATGTGATGTGAATTATGTACGCAATTTGTCGAGAAATTGGATGTACTCAAATACTTGGAGAACTTATTGGGATATTTTTTTCCAATTTTCAAACAAATTGTGAAATTGTGCATTGATAAACTTTGCGCTGATTGGTGGATGGATCAAATATTTTCTGTACAATCGCACAAATTCTAAACGAAATCCATTTTGAAACTGTTGTTGTGAAGCAATTATTCAATCGCTAGTGGGTGCTTGGTTCTAGCAGTAGGCAACTTTCAGGAGACTAAATAATTTAATCACCGATACTAAAAATTTGCCAGAGTACAGTAAGCCTAAAGAGATGTGTTTGAGTATGAAATCATTATAGTCGGTTATTCCATTCTGATGAGGAAATCTGTCGACACCGTCCTCCTGAAATTCATATCGGACCAAAATTCCCATCACGTAAATGGAGATGAGATAAATCATGTGTGAATTATACCAGACGCTTTGGCGTTCCTTGTCGGTTCATATTTCATCCTCCTGCTCCAACCCTGTCCGCCTGTACCCCTGTTGTTGAATGTTGACGAAGTAACGAAATTGGAAGCCACGCGACAAGTAGGGAACAACACAACTCCAATTTTAGAATTTTATCAGCTTGTCATCGAATAATGGGAATACCTCGACCTGAATTGAGGAGGCTGGGTCTGTTTTTCTCGACGGCCGGATCGATGAATGGCTCATCAAAATTCGATCAACTACAGTGGGCTGGGGGTGGGAATGTGTCTACCCCGTCTACGGCAATCTTAAAGCCTTTGTTGGCTAAAATTTAGGACGCACGATTCTGGGTTTATGGGATGAGATACATTTGGGTCGACCATCAAATTTTGAGATCACTGCGATCTTATTCAGTGGTTTATCATTTTCTACCATTTTGAAAAACCATTCGAAAAGCAAGCGGCTTATATACAGAGTGAGTTTTAAGTATGAAACGTCTCAATTATCTCGTAATAAGATCGCACAATTTTTTTAGATTTTGGTGTGCAAAGATCTTCCAATATAGCCGTTAATATGGTGGTATACTAACTGACAAAGAAACAGCAACACCCAGGAGGAGCTATTTAAATTTTAAATTTTTTCGGTGAAACTTAGAAAGTATGATTGAAATTTGGAGAGAAAAACGAAGGGTTTACAATTTTTTTTAATAAATTTGTTGATAATGTGTTTGTCCACCGCGATTATCTATACACTCCTCAACACGTCTCGGCATTGATGCAATAACATGGTCTATTTCTTTTTGAGGGATACTATCCGAAGCTACCTGTACTTCATGTCTCAGAGCCGCCTAAGTCTGTGGGATCTGGGATAAATTTCCAAGCCTTCCTTCCATTATGTCCCAAATATGCTCTATGGCCGAAAGATCGGGGGATCTGGACGGCCATGGCAAAAGATTTACATAGGTCGCTTCAAAAAAGTTCAAAATAACTCTGGCAACATGAGATCGGGCATTATCTTGCTGAAATATTGGATTCTCGAGTCAGTTAAGGCAAGGGAGAACATATGGCTCCACTATTTTTTGAAGGTAACGCAGCGCTGTCATGTAACCTCGAATAAAGACTAAAGGTGACCTACTTGCATGTGCAATACCACCCCATACCATAACGCCTACTGTCCGGTGTACATGACGCTCAACATCAAACCGAGGTTCACTTCTTCCTCCTCGACTTCGTCTAACCCTTCTTCGGCCATCATGATGCCATTCCACATTCCAATGTCGACGTTTTCTGCACCACTGTAATCGTTGCCGGCGATGCTCAACCGTTTGAGGTAACACAAAATGGGGTCGATAATGCTGCAGTACAAAATACCTTATCTGGCGGTAAACCATTCGGACAGTTACAGGATAGCCTTGTTCTCTTTACTACTCATCAGCCAAAGATCGAGTAGCCGCAAATCGGTCTCTAATGGCCATGAGTCTTAGACGTCGATCTTGAACTTCATTTGTACCCCTTAGACGCCCGGTGCCTGCTCTTCCTCGATTTTGGGCATTATGAAACCACGCTTGACAACATCTCATACAAATAGAAGGATTTCTGCTCGTACTGTTAGTGATTTCTCGAAATGACAACCCCGCTTCCCGTAGACCAATAATTGGACCTCTTTCAAATTTACTTAGCTGGCGATAAATTCCGCGTAGGCATTTTAACAACCACTAAACCTCGATTTTGAATCTCCTAGAACAGCTGGTTTGTTGTAAAATTTAAAAAAACTTGCAAAAAACGACTACACTATTTAAGTAACAAAAATTGTTCACATGGAAAAACCTTCACGATTTTGGCGTGGCAAATGCACAACCCAAAAAGTAAACTTTCCTTAGAAAACAAGCTGAAGATAATAAAAATAGTGCTAATACCAAGCAATACGTATGTATTAGTAAGCTGGTATAAAACGAAAGACAATAAGAAAGACTAGTTGCAAAGTACATTAAATACAGTAATCAGAACAGCAGTTGGCGCCCAATAAGCAACCAACGAATCAGAGAAGAATTGAAAATTAAAACGATTGAGGAAATAGTTAACAAACAAAGAAAGCATGAGAATAGGGAATTAAGAAAGATTATACAAATCCCAATAAGAAAGACTGATAAGCGAAATACCTCTTTCAAATAACCAAATAGAATGAAAAAGTGACATGCAGAAGGGAGAAAATACTCCCAATACAATACAACAGTAGAAAATTTGTGAAAATATAGAAGGGCGTGTGGAATAAAATTCCAGTCCTTATACAAAAAGAAGACCTGTGACACATCAGTACTTTTCCCTCGTTTTTTTTTTTATTTGCTCATACATACCTACTCTGTTGAGCTTCAGATTCTATTTGAAGTTGTGAACTATTCCAAAAAAGGGCCATTAAAAGAAAAAAGCAACATTAATCAATGAATCATGTCGCACCTACTAAACAACAATTCCTGCACAAGACTATGTCCTACAATCCTATATATATCTATCTCAACATCCAACATGTCTCTTCATTAACACCTGTAACCCTTAACAATAATGCCCTAATTGAATCGTGCCTTCAATACGCCGGCATCCATTTTGATTAACCAATTCAGATACACCAATTCGGTTCAGCAGGACTGGGAATGACTTTGAAATTCACCAGCTCAACGGATCCACTGTCCAATTAGATTTAATAGGCCCTCCATTCCTCTGGGTGATAATTATGGAGTTGTGTGAAGTTCTTCTTGTTGGGTTTCACACCTGAACGAGACTGAAAGGCATTCGTTCTAATCCGAGATAAGCGAGTAGGTGTGGACCGTTATCAATTGAAAATTTGGTGCATTGAGTGGTGGATCTGACGAGTAAATAATCTGAATATGCAGCCAACTAAAGTTAAAAAAAAATCTCACGTGGAAAAATTTCGATGAAATGAATGAAAATACAATTAAATGAAAAACAAATGAAGTAATAATAGATTTTATCTACTCCTATTGATTTATATCTTCATTATTTAACTTATAAAGAGAATCTATTAACAAACAACGTGAGTTATATAACTCACTATAATAAATCGGAAAAGATGGTTCTATACTTCTGTGCTTCTATTCGGTTGGCCGAAAGGGAACATTCCATTATTGTTATTGAGGGGAGAAAGGTCACTTTGACAATTTTGACGTTTATTGGTAAATATCAAGGTTTGTTAATAAAGTTCTTTCTCTATCTCGAATTTTAGTATTCATTGTTATAGTCGTAGATGAAGTATAGTATTCAACTTGCGGTAATAGTCATAACTCACTTGATGAATTACAGCACTCGCCTGCGGCTCGTGCTGCAAACTTCATCTGCGTGAGTTATGACCTACATTACCGCTCGTTGAATAATATACTATAATTTTCGTCTAAAACCATCAGAGGAAGCATATTACTCATACTTATGCCTTTACTGCCTGGAATTTCTGCAAGCCCATTCCCTGTACTTCCTAAAATAATTTGCTTCTGTCTAGTAGGGACACAAACAGCTTTCCAATACAATTTTACCCTGAATATTGATTTATATTTGACAATGAAATAACACCTTACAATACATTATATTAGCTTTGAGGCTGGAGCCCCACAGAAAATACCAACAATTCAGAGAAAGTTTGTCAATAAAAAGAACATTATGTCTCTAATGGTAGTTATAGTTTATTAGTTATAATCCAGCATCAGTTATTGCTTCTATTTTGGTTTCTGTTCGGGATTCGAAAACTTTTTTTCAGTAATCTTTATGGTTCAAGTGATAATCATAATAGATTATGAAAATTAATCTCTATTTTAAAGATATAAAGGAGAGTTGGGGTTTTTTAAATGGAACATCATAGGTATATGTTTCAACTTAAATTTTTTAGCTGCAGATTCGACTTACTACTTACTTGGCTACTTATTTTTGCAGTTTTCTTGTCGTACTTTTTTCTGTTTTGCTGACGCTAAAGCTGCATCGTCATCTACGTATAGTCCTAACGTTGTATCCTAATTTATTGGTATGTTGCTTGTGTAGATGTTAAATAATATCGGTTCTATTGATGAGCCTTGTGGCACTCCTGCCACAATGTTTCCCTCCTCGGAGGTTTCTTCATTCACTCTGACGTAGATTTTGTTTTTCCAGATATGACTTTTTTATAGACATTATAGAATTTTATATTTTATCATTTTGTTATTCTTATCAGTTGGGTACTCCTTTCTTTTCTCCTTCTAAAAGTTCTTATGGTGGCCTTTTAGTTTCTCTTCCAGTTTGCAAAAGCTCAAAAGTATACTTATGGGTCTCCAGATTTTCGGATCTGTTTTGAATTTTTCCCCTTGGATATCATGATTGTTTCGGTCGTTTTCCATCGATTGGGGAAGATTCTTGTATTCAAGATGACGTTGCAAATATTCTTGATTTTCTCAATCGTTTTATCCGGTAGGTTTTTCTGGATTTTATTGGATATTTTGTATCTAGAAATTAAAATATATTGTATTCAATATCAATGTTGATATTGTATTGTACCTAGCACCTGTTGCTTAATTCTTCTTCTCTCTTATTAGACCTTGCTTTATTCATTTCTACATGTTCGTTCCATTCCTTTTTTTTGTAACCAATTTTATTATATCCTGTATCTTACATTGCCTTCTTATCTGTTGGTTTGGAATTCTATCCCTCAGTGGTTTGCCTGCTATGCATCGTAAAGTTCTCATCTCGATGGTTCTAAGTAGGTGTTTCGTTCTGCTATCTTTATTAAATTGGCTTATTACATAGTCATTCGCAGTATCATGCTGATACTCCTTTTATAGCTTGCTCCTTTACTTCTTGTATGTCTCTGGAACGTATTTGAAGCTCATGATCTGTTATTCAGTATCTTTGTATTTCTAGCTCACATCTTAGTGGTTTTTTACACACAGTAAGACACGCTTAGACTTTTCATTTGACACTTCCATGTTGTAGTTTTTGGCGGCTCCGACCAATCGGTATAGCAGTGTTTGTAAGTTGTCTGTGTCATTGGTGTAGCATACTATATTCATATTTTCACCACTCATTATATTGTAACCTTTCATTGATCTCATATGTTCTATAATTTTGTCCACGATGATGTTAAAAAGCATTGGGCTGAGTGAGTCACCCTGACATATTCCAGATATTATTTATATCTTGTCGGTCATTGTTTTTGCTGTCTCTACTTGTATTGTCATGTTCTAGTACATATCTCTGTTGTTTAATCGGTTGCAGTAATGTCAGTCCATTCAACTTTCTATGGTTACGCTAAGATTATTGTATTCCGTAGTGACAAGTCGTCTTTATGCATTCACATGTGTCTTGAATGAGAAACATAACGTTTTCATTAAATTTACATCAATTTAGTTGGGTGCACCACCCGTATTAAATAGGACGAGATGTGGCAAGATTTCTCATTTCGTGGCTGAGCTAAGCCATTTAGCGACTAGCGTAGCTCGAAATATGCAATGTAAATGGGGGAAGATTCTCATTATTTGGCCTCGGGTTTGAACCACAGTGACGTTTGGAGGGGTTTTCTTCACGGAAACACTATGAATAGATGACCCATTTTACTACGCGATTAATTAAGGATTAAGATGCCTGCTCTTATTATTTTATCTACAGGGTGTTTCTTACAAATAACTGTACAGGCAAGGGCGTAGATATGAGGGGGTACTGGGGTAATTGCCCCCCCCCAAGATTTCCAAAATATCAAATCGCAAAGACGAAGAACGAAAATTTTTCCATAAAATAAACCAATAATCATTTTACTTTCCTTCGAAATCCACACGGCAGTAAAATATCGGACCCTTATACGGTTCATGAGTTTATTATATAGCTTTCAAGAGGAGTACTTATATTGAACTACAGGCACATCTATGTCCGTGGTTTATTATTTTTTGTTTTATCTATCCGCTTTCTCGGCCTCTTATTTGCCATATGTGATTTTTGCATTCGTCATCGGTGGACACTTATCCGTTGTTTTCGGCTTTTTGTATCATTCTCGTCACAAAATTTCAATACTGTAGTTATCAAAGAACTGAATTTGCATAGAAAAATTGTCTGGGATGTGTTGTACCATTTATTTGTGTTTCATTCAAATTGCAATTTATTTGTGGAGACATCAGTTTTGAATTGACTTAATTGGAGGTACAAATGAAAATGATTAATTTCTCGGGTCGTTTCAAGAAAAAAAGTCCTTTAACATGAGTCTTCAAACACTTTCTTAGAGATACAGGTTTCAATCATGTTATATGCTAATTTTGAATACAAATCCACAGGGTGATATTTTTTCTGGAAGGATGCCTGATTCTTTCCTTCAGAACTATTTTTTGGTGAACCGCTGGAATTTTAAAAAATGTAAGAAGAAACTCTGTTCTAATACTACCTTTTTTGGTTTGTTATAGTTTTATCGTATCTGCTATCGATTTCGAGAAAAATATTTTACACAACTCTCTAGTAATCCTCAGCAAATTCCAAATTATTATGAAGATCCAGCTAGTAAGCTGTAATGAATGAATGAATTATGAGTTTTGGTACTTATTTATCCACTCTGTAACGAAGATTAATAAAGATTTGATAGACTGATATAAGCCTCGCTAAAAAATACGACACACTAGAAATACCATGTATCTCGAAAACAGAGTGTTTGCGGACTTAAATTCTTGGGACTTTTGATTCCCTCTAAAACTATCCAAGGAATCTCTCATTTTTCTCTGATGTAACTCTAATTTAGGAACATCCAGTATGAGGAAAGAACAACCGAATTGGTAATAAAAAAAATTATTTCGAGTAATTTGGTTCAAATTTTTTTATCCACATTACAGATATGAGTAAACGTTGTGGTCAAAAATTTTTTCGGTTCCCCTCCCCAAGAAACAAAATACATCGGCATAACTCTTCATTGCCTTTATGGATTTTCATGAAAATTTCAGGAAATGGGTGTAGGATAGAAACCCATATTCACTTCGAGTGATAAGAAAATACTAACAAACAAAATAAATATATTATTATATGAGTATTGTATACTTTGAAGACATTTCTTTAAAAGTGCTACATAATTCGAGTATGCATAGCTAATGCTTTTTGACAATTATTTGGTATGAAAATAATTAAGGATCTGACCTTAGTTCTCAATAATGCTAACCAGTGGTGATGCCAGCTTTCAAAAACAGATGGGCCGGATTTGGGGGGGTGCCAGGCCCCCCTGGGCTGCCCCTAGCGTCTCCACTGAACCTAACTAACCTAACCTAACCATCCGGGAAAAGTTGATGCAACGAGGATGGAGCACAAATCATAAAGTGATAATTTTATTTATATAGAAAATGCAATTGATTTGATTATGAACTATGTAATCATCATTCAGAGGCGGCAAAACTTGAATAGTCTACAGGCAGCAAATATGTATATCAGCCACTGGATTATTTAAAGTGAAACAGTTATTGAATCCATAACTATCTCGGAATTTTGAAATCATTTTTAAATACTTTTCATAGCTGCAGACCAACCCATTCTTTATTTTCCAGGTACCTACCTACTTGTAATAAAGAAGATAATTAACTAACTTTCTAATATTCTCAAAACCATCATTGGGTTGAACTTTACAAAATTATCTCATTGAGATCTCTTCATTCGGAAGGATACTATTATATTGATGTAAGGATAAGAAAATAATAACAAGCAAAATAAATATATTTTTATACATATAAACACTCAAATATTCATCGAAGTAACATGTTTTAATCAGTAATTCAAGTGAATAATTTGATTAAGTAACGAAAATATTATAATTCTCAACAAAAAAGGTTTGAAGTCATTATTTAACAAAAAGGATACATGTTGATTCAAAATACAAAAATAAATAAGAAAAACGCATATTTACATCATTTACAGACTATATTTTAATACATAACATTCAAGAATTTTGGTATTCGTTTAATCGTGCCTTTGACAGGAGCTCTGATTATCCTAATACTTTTTCGGTCCACTTGCAAATAGTATTTGTCCTTGTACGAATATGCTACTTCACTCAATGCTCTTTTCATTGTTGTCCATTCACATGGTGCCTCTTCGTTCAACAACGCATATATCAACATTTTTTCCAATGGTTGTTTTGACAACAATCGTTGTATGCGATTTTTCAGTTGGGAAGGACACTTTTCTTGGTAATGCTTCAACCCGGGTTGTCGGGTTGTCCTCGGAATTTCTACTTTCTTAATTTCAGGAATGTCTTCTGTATTTTCAGTACTATGAACATCATATTCATAAATATCGTTATTATCTATTTTTGTGTTATTATCCGTTCCTCCACATACGAAGTTTGTTCCTTCAACCTGTGCCTCTTCGAATATTTCGTCTGGTAATAGATCCAGCATTTTGAAGAATTCTTCATTATATTTGTAATCCATCGTTGTCGATATTTTAATGAATATATTGAACGTTTTTACTCTTTTTAGTTCTTGAACTCTCCAAAAATTTCACTTCTACGTAGCACAACACAGTTTTTAAAAATTTCCAATGCACCAAAAATTTAATAAGTTTCAACTCAGATATCACAACACTTTAATCACAATTTTTAACAAAATTTTGATTGCAGGTTTAACACAACAATACTTTTCGATCGTAAATAAACACTAGACTCTCTTCCAGGTTTCTTCTGTTTAAACTGAAATAACTTAGTTTGTGTCTCTTATATATTCCTTCTTCATCACTATGAGTAATTATGGCCTTGATAATGTATCATTAAAAGCCACTTATAACCACATTATGAGACCCAAGTTTCTAAAAACTCCTTTTTGAGATAAATGACCGCAAGAACAAAAGATTTCTAAAATTGTAATTTGTAATGGGGTGGTTTATAAAAACCCTTTTGTGTTGCAAATTTTGGGTAGCAAATCAATCATTAAATACCAATTTCAATCATCATCAAGTTGATTTATGTACAACTAATATTGAAGAAAAAATAATCTACATATATTCCATAAAATCTATGGAATTGAAAGAAATTCAGAACGCTCTGTGTAATATTTGACAATAAGACCGGAAAGAAATAAAAAATAATGTGAATAAAGCGAGGAACAAAGTAGCAATTTTGAAAGGACAGGAATATCAATAAAAATAATACCCTTTATTTCATAGTATGTCTGTACAATATACATAATACAATACATAAAAAAACATAAAAGTCAGGTTGTGAAATTTACAAAAATAATAAATATTTCCCCAAAGAATCGTACAGCGAGTGTGTTTTCAAAACAACAAAATATTCTCTGACATTTATTTGTGAAATTCTTGAAATCGTTCAACTGTTTGATTCTATCAGGCAGTTTATTGTACAATTCAATACACATGTAAGATGGGTGCATTTCAGATAGTGATAACCTATGTATATGAGAATATTACCTTATGAAAATTTGAATTTCTCTGTGAATAAGCAGATACATTTTTCTTTACTCATGAGAATATAGAACTATCGAGATCAACTGAAACGAATAGTGAAAAAAAAATAAGAAGACAAGGACTATTTAAATTTAATTGATAAAGAATTAAATGAAAAAACTTCTTCGAACAAAACGTTTAATCGATATCAAATATCGACAACGATGGATCACGAACAGAATAATGAAGGCTTCAACAAGCATAATCTATTAACAGAGGAAAACGTACACAAGAATAATAGCTCCAAAGTTAATGAAGAAACAAAAAAAAAACAAAACAAAAAAAACAAAATTGAACAAAATATTGAATTCAACTGAGTTCACAATAAAGAAACTATCAGGTCTAATAGCTTATCATCCACTTTCACATAAAATATTTCAAGAAGAACCTCCATATGAGGAAAACATTTCAAAAATTATATGGTAGAAAAGGAAACATAAATGTTAGAATCTTGAGATAAAAACTGGATGTTCAATCAACATCAGATGTCGACAACGAAAAATGACGGTACCATGGGATACACTGAATTACTTTTTGGGTGAATTACCAAACGAAATGCCGTCGTGTAAAGATACGAAATGCAATTGAAAAGGTGCGAAAAAAACCCAGAAATTTCAGGTCAAATGCTCGATCAAAATCAAAATTCAACAATACAAAATAAAGAAACACTTGTTTAACTAACAAGATATTTTAGAATATATAAAATAATTCAATATGTTGAAGAAGAAAATGAAACATTCGGTACATATTCGAACAAAACGTTTACCTGATCGATATCAAACATCGACAACGAAGAATCACAAACAGAATAATGAATTGTTTGAAATGATTGATCAATTGCCAGACGAAATATTCAAGTAGAAATTAGCGAGTACACAACACAGGCGTGTACGGGTTGAAGGAAAAAATTTCGAATGTTTGACTGCAAACATGTTAGAGGATGATATTTCAGTTGGTCGTAACCAACTGATATACTGCATACACAAAACATGAATAGTTCAAATATTAGCGAATATAGAGTAATTCCGAACTATATCTATGAATATAATATTCATAATTTCAAAAATGAAGTAGGTAATGGAACTCAACAGACATATTTTAACAGTTATATACCACCTCGATAGAGAACCATTTGAATGGAAAACAATAAAAAAAACACTGAGTGAAGTGGCTTATTTGTACAACTGTGATTGAAGTGTTGTGATATCAGTGTTAAATTCTTGGTGCATTGGAAATTTAGAAAACTGTGTTGTGCTACTTAGAAGTAAAATTTTCGGAGAGTTCTAAAACTAAAAACAGTAAAAACGTTTAATCTATTTATTAAAATATCGACATGGATGGATCACGAACAGAATGATGAATTCTTCAAAATGCTGGATCTATTACCAGACGAAATATTCGAAGAGGTACAGGTTGAAGGAACAAACTTCGTATGTGGACGAACGGATAATAAAACAAAAATAGATCATTTTTCAAAACCGAATGAAATATTAAATAACCAAAAAATGAATAATGACGATATTTATGAATATGATGTTCATAATACCGAAAATAAGGAAGGCATTCCTAAAATTCAGAGTGTAGCCTTCGCCCTTCGGTGGTGGCCGCCCAGGTCGCTGCAAGAGGAAGAACCTCAAGAAGGGTACCAACAGTGGTGCAGCGCAAGGGGAGGAAGAATAATATAGTTATTTGTTCACGTTTAAAAATAAAATGATAACGTAATACACAAAAAAAAAGAAATTCCGAGGACAACCCGAAGCCGGTTGAACAATTTCCAAGAAAAATCTCCTTCCCAACTAACAAGCCGCATAAAACGACTGTTGTCAAAACAACCATTGGAAATAATTTCTATATATGAATTGTTGAACGAAGAGGCACCATGTGAATGGATAACAATGAAAAAAAGCATTGAGTGAAGTAGCATATTTGTACAAGGCCAAATACTATTTGCAAGTGGACCGAAAAAGTATTAGGATAATCAGAGCTCCTGTCAAAGGCTCGAAGAAACGAAAACCAAAATTGTCCAATAAATTCTTTAATATTATGTATGAAAATTTCGACTGAGTGAAGTGTCTTATTTGTACAAGGAAAATATTTGAAAGTGGGACAGCAAAGTCTAAGGATAATTAGACCTCCTGTTAAATATGAAGAAACGAATACCAAAATCGTCCAATAAATTCCTAATTATTTAGTAATGTAAGAAAATTTCGATTGTAAATGATGTTACTATATATGCGTTCTCCTTCCAGTAATATTATTACTAATAATTAAAATAATCCATGAAAAATCAATGGATAAACATTGTTTATGGTTTGTGATTGAATTTATATTGGATAGTCATCTAACAACTTATTTTTTCCTTGTGATTCATCCTGTATCTTTTTCGTTAAATTATGATTCAACACTTTTTTTGTTGAGAATTATAATATTCATCATATATATATAATATTATAATATTTTATATTTATTATATATATTTGATGAGAATCATATTATTTATTATAATAATAATAAATAATAATATTATAATATTAATCTATGAAAAATCAATCATAAACATTGTTTATGGTTTGTGATTGAAATTATATTGGATAATCATCTAACAACTTGTATTATTTTTTTCTTGTGATTCATCCTGTATCTTTTTCGTTAAATGATGATTTAACACTTTTTTGTTGAGAATTATAATATTTTTGATATTAAGATATTCAGACCTCAGAATATTAACGAATATAATGTAATCAAACTGTGATTAAAGTGCTGTGCTACGAAAATTTCTATAATCTGTTGTGAGTATCATATAAACTATGAAAATTACTGAATATAGCGTTTTAGAATTTTTCGAATATCTCGAGCAGAAACCAAGATATATGAGGAATATTCTAAACTGCTATCTTTCAGAAACTCGAGAACGACTCAAAATATCTACTATTATGAAACAGAGTTATAGAATTGAGGTACATTAAATCTATAAACTCTAACTTTTAAATTATACAGAATACAACTATAGAAAAAAAAATTGAGGAAAGTGAAATTATTAAAGTATGTCCAATCATCAATAGAAATTTACACATTGCTACAAGAACGATATCATCAACAAGCCAAATCTGAAAAATTTTATACTAGTTAATTAGTTCTTCAGGTGTCAAATCTATTCTTGAACATACCTACTGGCTGAAATTATATCTGCAATTTCGTTGGAAGGCTGTTCCAATGATAGAAGACTCGGGTACTTGAAGAATCATAAGGTAGTAAGATTAGATGTTGCCAAATGACGTGCCTGCTCAAGTGTCTTAGAAACTTCATCTAGTTGTGACACCCTAGACTTCACAGTAGACAAATACTCGTTTATTTTACCATAAACTTCCTGCAGGGTTGAAATATCAGCTTGGCAGTTCCTCATTGTACTAGCATGTTCACCCTGGATCTTGAATGTTCCCATACATACTGCCAGTCGATCAGAAAGCACCGTATGATTTCACAGCACACATTGTTGATGAATAAAGTCGGTTTATTATTATTATTATTATTATTATCGTTAGCTATACCATCGAGCATACTCAGTTTGGCTAGAATTTGGTCGAACTGCGAAAACTGTTGACTTTGACATAGCTAGTGGGGTGTAGCCACCAAAGTTGCTTCTCAGACAGTGTTGAAGCAAGATTAGCAGGTGAATTCTTTACTGAACTCCCCAAAGAATTTGATGTCTTCAATTTAGAAATCCGAAGGTGTATGGTGGGCTTTAGTTCACAGGAAATAATCAGTTCGCACATACGATTGTTTGTGAAACTGCTACAGATGTTTCCAATGATTGAAATATTACCAATATTTTTGATTGAAGAATTTTGAAGTTGTTATCTGTTTTTAATGCCTTTAGCAGCTACCAAATGTCGACAGAAAAGTTCAATATGATGTAAATACCTTGAGTATACACTTGTATAAATTTCACGAGAGAATATTCACTAAAAATTTTGGCATTTTGGAGAAAACAACGGAACTCTCAGAACACGTGTTTCACAAGTGACTTCGATCGATTATGACGATCTGATGTCTAAAACCACAGCCGTCTTCAACTGTTGAAGACGGCTGTGCTAGTACCTATCTTATTATTTCGAAAAAAGAAGTCGGGGTCCTCGAAGAGTTTTTCCTCTAAAGCGGCTCATAGACGTAAAATAATATTGTATCGGGTTCCCAAATCTCTTTGAGCTAGGAAAAAACGAATGGCACATTTTCGGTTTCGATTTTTGTGAGAATTTATTCGGTGAAAACCGCAACTTTATAAATTCAACTGTTTTCAAGCTATAATAGAAAATTGGAAAATGACGTGAAATGAAAAGTTCCCATAACTTCTTCATTACTGATGCTGTCAACATAAAACAAAAACGTTCAACAGGCACCTTTTTCAGTAGAATCCATTTGTGTAATCATTTGTTTTTTATTGAAATTAGTTCTGAAATTATTATTCAAACTTGTGTTTTTTTTTTCATGTAAACTATATGAATTTCTAAAACAAATTAAATGCTTAATTTTTCCCTCAGCTGTGAGTCTATAAACTTAATGCAACTTCTGGGTTTCGCTGGTGACTTCAGGTACCAATGGTAGGAAATATTGATTCTTCCCAAATAAAAATAATTTGGTCAAACGGTCCAACCTTCGATATTCTTGTTTAAAACCCTTTTTAGCATAATACTCAGGCTATTTTAAATCTTCGTCCAAAATTTATTGAGGCCTTAAAATTTCTTGAGAAAAAAGGCTCTCGCAGCAAAATTAATAATTTTATCGCGAATCTTCCATCGTCAAAAATATTAAAACCACTCTGTTGTAATTCAGGTACTAATTGCTCAAAAATGAAAATTACGAAAAATACGAAATAACGAATATATACAAATTTCAATGAATACCGCTCCGTGTGACATCTATCAATAAGGTGATGAACTCGGAACATCATCATGTAGTACTCTGGAAAGTACTGGAAAAGTTTGAAAATGAAAACTATAATAAGTTTTCTATGAAATAATTATATAAATTGATGTTTGGGTGAATATTGGTGATAATTTGATCAAAAATGCATTTTTTCTTTCAGATATACACTGACTGGGCTAATCACTACCTGGAAAAAGCAAGAAGTAAAAAACGTGTCAATTCGTTAGCTTCTGATTGTAGCGACGGAGTACTTCTTGCAGAAGTCATCGAGTCAGTCAGTAAGTAAACATTTGTTTTGAATTTTTTTGGAAAATAAAGACTTTATCTAGAGATTCATCCCATTTCTACTCCAAATAAATGTAAGAAAAACAGATATTTAGTTCATATAACGGATGTTTTTTTTTGAGGTATATAACTTTAAGTTGGCATTACTGTTCAAGATGGCGACCGATTTAACAGCTGTCAAGTGATTTATTCTCAGTTTGGGTTGGCAATTCATCATGAGTAGACTCACGCCTGAACAACGCTTGCAAATAGTGCAACTTCATTTCGAAAATAATGGTTCTGTGCGGAATACGTATCGCGCACTACGTCCATTAGCGATGAAGCGCACTTCTGGTTGAATGGCTACGTCAACAAACAAAACTGCCGCATATGGATTGAAGCTAATCCTCAAGTGTATGTCGAAACACCGTTACATCTAGAAAAACTGACTGTTTGGTGCGTTTTATGGGCTGGTGGAATCATTGGTCCGTACTTCTTCAAAAACGATGATGGCCAGAACGTTACAGTCGATGGTGATCGTTATAGAGCCATGATTACTAACTTTTTCATTCCTAAATTGAACAACCATGATGTCCAGGAGCTGTGGTTCCAACAAGACGGCGCAACATGTCACACAGCTCGTGCCACAATCGATTTATTGAAATACACGTTTAGTGACCGCCTAATTTCACGTTTTGGACCTGTGAATTGGCCTCCAAGATTTTGTGATTCAACACCGCTAGACTACTTTCTGTGGGGCTATGTAAAGTCATTGGTCTATGCGGATAAGCCACAAACCCTTGACCATTTGGAAGACAACATTCGCCGTGGTATTGCCGATATGCGGCCACAAATGTTGGAAAAAGTCATCGAAAATTGGTCGTCCAGATTGGACTACATCCGAGCCAGCCTTGTCGGTTATATACCAGAAATCATACTTAAAATGTAATGCCACAAGATTATCTTGAGGATAAATAAAATTCATGTCAATCGAATAATCCATCGATGTTTTATTGCAATTCAAAGTTCTATAGCTCTAAAAAAACACCCTTTACATATGTTTGGTAATGGATTAGCGTATTTTGTGGTGTGAATTTGCTCTTTAATGATTTCAAAAAAAAAAAAAATTTAGCCTACATATCCCGACAGCATGACTCAACATACATCCTATGCAAGTTGAGTCACTGTAGGTCCAAACTCAGACATAAAGATATGAAACACGGACTTTCCTCTCATTGTAATTTTTTCTGCTACACCCCTTTGATAGGGTACGGCTGTACCGATGGCGCCAAGAAGAGATTCATAATATTCCGTAGCTTGTGTAGGAATACACATTGTGGGCTATTACAATGCAAATGCAACATGAAATAAATATTCAAATTGCTTGAAAATTGAAGTTACCACTTGGTAACACGCCTACGATAATGCATCGTTTAGGTAGGTGCCATAGGCACAAAACTATTCAGGTTTTATGCTGAGCAGATTACTTATTGTGGCAGATTTATATTCACTTGGTCTTAGATGACAAAAATTTGAAAATAATTGCGAGAAAGGATGAGAAATTTGATGAAGTGTTTTGGGCGTCTTCTCTAATTCGTTTTGTGAACACAAATCTGAAGACAGTTAGACAAAGCTTCCTAATATGTCATTAACGGCGCTTTTATGAAAACAAATTTTTTTTTTTTGGAAAATGTGAAAATATACAGGGCGAGTCAATAGTGCTCGATCAGTCTATAATTCTTTATATTCATCTTCATGGAAATGACTTATAAAGGGTGTTTTTTTAGAGCCATAGAACTTTAAATTACAATAAAACAACGATGGATAATTCGATTGACATGCATTATATTTATCCGCAAGATAATCTTGTGGCATTACATTTTAAATATGATTTCTGGCATATGACCGCCACGGCTGGCTCGGATGTAGTCCAATCTGGACGTCCAATTTTCGATGACTTTTTCCAACATTTGTGCCCGTATATCGGCAATAACACGGCGAATGTTGTCTTCCAGATAGTCAAGGGTTTGTGGCTTATCCGCATAGACCAATGACTTTACATAGCCCTACAGAAAGTAGTCTAGCGGTGTTGAATCACAAAATCTTGGAGGCCAATTCACAGGTCCAAAACGTGAAATTAGGCGGTCACCAAACGTGTCTTTCAATAAATCGATTGTGGCACGAGCTGTGTGACATGTTGCGCCGTCTTGTTGGAACCACAGCTCCTGGACATCATGGTTGTTCAATTCAGGAATGAAAAAGTTAGTAATCATGGCTCTATACCGATCACCATTGACTGTAACGTTCTGGCCATCATAGTTTTTGAAGAAGTACGGACCAATGATTCCACCAGCCCAAAAAGCGCACCAAACAGTCAGTTTTTCTGGATGTAACGGTGTTTCGACATACACTTAAGGATTAGCTTCACTCCAAGTGCGGTAGTTTTGTTTTTTGACGTAGCCATTTAACCAGAAGTGCGCTTCATCGCTAAGATGGACGTAGTGCGCGATACGTATTCCGCACAAAACCATTATTTTCGAAATAAAATTGCACTATTTGTAAGCGTTGTTCAGACGTGAGTCTATTCATGATGAATTGCCAAATCAAACTGAGAATAAATCACTTGACAGCTGTTAAATCGGTCGTCATCTTGAACAGTAATGCCAAAGTTATATACCTCGAAAAAAAACACCCATCATAAATTATGGCGCTAAGATTTGGGATACTCTTGTGTAGAATAATTCTGCTAGATTATTCTTTCATTAATCAGAATAATGAATCAGTAATAAGATATAGAGTTTATTTTGTTCTTGGAATGATTGAATCGAGGAAACCTAATTGGATTAATCATCGAGTAAATATGATAGAGGCATTGACCGTTTGCACATATATCACAAAAAAATTATAAAAAATCATTTTCAAAAAACTTATATATCTATATATAATTTTTCAACAATGAGTCCTAATTTTAGAATTATATTTGACTTCTATGAAATCAGAGATAAATTATAGAAATTCATGAAACTTGGGACTTCAAAAGAAGTTTTATTTTTAGGTTAATAGAAACTGAATAGGTTGCTGATTTATTCCATTCACTGATTCAAAAACTGCATTGTCTGCTACATAATTAGGAAAATCATAATGTCATTTGTTCAAAAATTTTTGTTCCTGATTTTTATTTAATTTCTTTACTGATGGGAATTCTTTGTTTCTTACAGTGTGCCAAAAAATTCCAGACGTGAATAGAAAACCAAAAACACCAACTCAAATGGTAAGTTGAAATCTTAATATGTAGTAGAGTTAGATTTTTTTAGGAATTTGATAATAATATACCTATCTTGCTTGTTATATTCAGAGTTGTCATAGATCCTTTTGGGAATTATCTTGTAACAGCAGAGGTTACTTTCTTCAAGATCATTCAAAGTTACTTTGGGTATCTGGTTACTATTTTGAAAAGGATTATAAATACTTATCAAGTTACTTTTTTAGATGCTTGATACAGGCAACAGGTAAAGAAGGAGGTATTCAAGAAACTTTGCCGCCCGTATACTTTACATACCTATAATAAATATACTAACCTAGACCTTTTCAAGTATGTAATATCTATTGTACAGGCCCAAAAACTTATTTTATTCTTTCTGTATCAGAAGTTGTCAAAAAAGATTGAGGTTTATTTATTATTTTTTGACAAATTGCTTCAATGCCTTAAAAGGGTATAAACCTCGGTATGAACTGGACATCTATTTTCTACAAGAATTTTTGCTCAATGGAAAAAAAAACGGCTTTCATTTACCTATTATAATATAATAATTGGTAAGAGCAACTGAACGAATTGGTGGCAAGTTTGAAAGACAAAATAATAATACCTACTACATTCATTTGCCATGAATAAGTACAATTCGAACTCAGTTAGATGATGATTGGGATTATTTTTCAAAATCGTGGAATAATTTATCGAAATTGACCTGACAGTTTATTAAATCATTAAAATTATATTTTTTTCCAAATTGTCACGTCTGGTTTTTGAAAGTCTTTGTTCTCTAGATGCTCCAAGTGAGCATCAGAATATGCAGAATATTTCCTTTTGAAAAACATTTGAGTTTCTGGTTACTTCAGCCATGAAACAAACGCAACTAAGCTTAAATAATTAAGATACTTTTTTCTGAAACCTCTATGTATCGTATATTCCGCTTTTCATTTTTTTTAAGTACTTAACAGGTAGGTCCACCGTTTTCAACATGGAATAGGTATAATTTATTTCTCTATTCAACATCATCCTCATATGTTCACATTTTAATCAATCGTATAATTCTAAGTTGCACCATCAAAACATGGGAATATTCGAGAATATTCAAATGAGATACAAAAAGAAGCTTGAAACACGAAGATCCGTTGATAACTAGTAACTACGGAACCCGACAAAGCTCAGCGTGGGCGTTTGTTACCATGTAAGGTTTTGAATTTATGACTTCGAAGAACCTACCTGCGACTAGTAGACTTGGGAAAATTGATCTGAAATGGACTCATTACAACTCAACTCTTAATCGGATAATAAAGGGAATTTAACGTCTATTAGAATTACCGAAAAATCTTCGTTAATTCCTAACTTAATCTTTATTATTATCCCTTTGCTTCCAATCAGAGGTTTTTATTGATTAGAAATCCAATTTGAATGATCATCCAAGATGACTATAAAATAGAAAGAATTTTTGATTCTCTAGTTAAGCTGAAATGCTCGTTTCATTTGAGTTGAAAAACATGGAGGTCCATCGTAACGAGGTACCCCAAACTGTACAAAATGACTTCTTATGACTTCCCAACGACTTCCCATTACTTCCCAATGACTTCCAACTCTTTTTCGTAGACCTAACAGGTCAAGGAAAAACTGAATTCGAAGTTTGGGGAAAAAACCGTAAAAATTGGAACTATATACAAAAATCGTTATATCTTCTAAAATATTTGTCACAGACCCCCCAAATAAATACATTTTCTGAAGATCGAACTCTGATCTGAAACATGATGAGGTTTTAAGTCCGTATCTTGTGTCCAGGAGAAGTGGCAGCTTCGAGGAAAATACCAATTTTTTTTTTATAAAATTGGACTAATCGCCCAACTGCAAGAATTTTTTTGATTTACGTCACCATATCAATTAAATGAATGGTATGAGCTTCCTATGAAGGAACTTTCATTTTCCTCTAAATTGCCCAAATGTCTGTAATTTTCGAATTTTATGAATGAATTGTAAACTACTGAACGAAATGTGGTAGAGAAAATATTTTCAGGGTAGGTTCAGAGTCTGAATATTACTGTTGAGTCAGTTTTGTCAATAATTAAAAAAATATATTGGATATAAGTGAAATTTAAAAATCATAAAAAATTTCGTGAGAATCAATCATTGACAGCATGATGTTTTTAAATTTTATACTATTTCAGAATTTGCTTTAATTTTTGTTTGTATACGAAGTTAGAAAATTTTTCTGGTTATTTAAGGAGTACAAAACATGCTTTTTTTAACAATATATTTCATTGATAAGATTGAATCCATCCGCATATAACTAACATTGGCATCTCCCAAATTATTAACTTCATGAGAAAATGATATCCTTCATAATACTAATTTCATATCACCGAAAAGCCTTGGATTATGAAATAATAATAAGTTATTAGATCTCATTGTCTATGGAAATATGTATTTCAGTTGATGAATTCACGGCACGCTACATTTAAAATTATAGCTGAAGGAATTGCACTTGGCATATCTAATCTCAGAAATGACTTCATAAGTGTCAATTAGGCAATTATTCTCTTTAATATGGCTTAATCGGCACAGATGCAAAATATTATTTTGTTGAATTCCTCTCATTGTGAGCATGGATGTTATGTTAACGCACTTGAAATATAACTGTGGAATGATGAATTTATCATGCCAATTTCAGTGTGGTTTTCAACACTTTTACTTTTCCACAGAAAGAATTCCTAAAAAAAAGCTTTCGAGAGCATCTATTGCTCTCTTGATGACCACAAAAGTGTATAGAGCCATGTTTGAGATGTGATTTATATGATATAATTGCTGTCGGTTAGGTTTTCTAGATGAGAAGTTCTGATGATCCTCTTACAATTTTGCATAAACATTTGGTTATTTTACCTACGTATACTTAAATATTAAATTTCAACTCAGTTTCTTCATAATCTACTACTTAAGCAAAAAATAAAGAGGAAGTTCAAATTTGCGTAGCTTATAGACTCGATATATTTGTATAGTGAAAGTAGTAGGCTGGAGCATAGTATAATTCCTTATACTATGGCTGGAGCCAGAATTGTCAAATAACTTTGTTGGCAGTTGTTATGGGAAACCATCACTTGAGTTTTTCAAATTATATAAAACATCCTATGAGGAGAACCAATTTGGCGTCCATAAGAAAAAACTTGACTATCCTGCCTCTGAATTAATGGCAAACAGAAAAAACCTGACGACATCATTAGCATCTCTATATTGGATAATGGCTACAAACTGAATTTTGTGAAATTATCTTCAAAAACAAATGAGTTATACAGAAAATCTCGATCTTTATATTTTTCGCGATATCTCGGGAACCATTGGAAATATTTTGGATATGTACACACCAACGCACTCATCCCTAAACAACGCAACTTTTTTTTTAGTCTAAACCACCCTGAATTCCTGATGGTATTCGATATCCCTGTAGTGTCTTAATCTAAATAGTTCTAACTCTGTATAATATCTACACGCAAAAAAACAACCCGATCAGATTTATTGTGATCACTTTTGAGATGAAACATTGTCTTCGGTCTCAAAATTTGCACTTACAATGTTGCTCTGTTAATCCTTGTTACAGCTGTAACTTGTTCAATTGTTATGTATTGATTGAATTTTATATGAGTTTTGAGTTTGATTGATTTCATTTAAGTTTCAGCTTATTCATTATTATTCAAGATATTGTCTTCGTGAATGATAATTTTTTTTGGCATTTGAGACATTTTTGTTGCTCTTAATCGATCCAATAACATTATGTAATATCAAATATTTTACCTTTGTCAAAATAGTCAATGAACAATATACCCTGCACGTTCCAAAAATACGGATACCATGACTTTGCCAGCTGATGTTTGAGATTTTGGTCGGTTTGGACGACTCCAAAAAGCGTTTGGAATCGATGATGCGTTTTTGCCTTTAGTACTTGGTATACCCATTCGAACAAAACTTTCTCGTGGACCAACATTGTTCACGCAAATTAGCTAATCCACTGCCTTCTGGTCTGATATCTTCAATTTCAACGCTATCTCACGTAATCATCAAAGATCGCTTCAAACCATTGCGTGCAATTTTTTTAAATTGTTTTCTGAAACAACTGACATTGACAAATCGTCATATTTGAATTTGACCACGGATTCGTTATTATTGAAAGAAGCATTAGCTTTTAAGATCATTCTCGGATCGAAATTGTAAAATTATTTACATCGAGACAAAATGATATAGCGCTTTTTCGGAGAACGTCCGCTCGAAAAACCTCATTATCACATAGACCTGAAACATTCTATAATAACAATTTCAAAGTTTGAAGTGCTTTTCAAAAACTATTTCAATCTACGAAACTGTAACTCATTCTGGAACGAATCAGAACTAAATAGCGGACATCAGAACCAAGAAAAAACTATTCACAATAAATTCCTTACACCTCATAATAATGGATAAAAGTTATGCCATCGCCTTGGGTGAGACAAGAAGAGAACCTGTTACCGAATAACGTTTTGTGTGTGTACCGAAGATTCCGTCAGTTTGTTTGCTACCTGATTATTAGCATTTATCTGGCGGGTCATCTGATCGATTTTTTTTTGTTGGACTGATGATCTCCTTTTCGTAATATATTTAATTATATCGATAGTGAATTATAACGGCGAAGTATCGATCTGAACTGGACATTGTGTAGTTTGAGAGTTTCATTGAGGATAATTCAAGGATATCTAGATCGAAATTAGGTCAGAGATTGATGATCGGGATTTAAGTAGTTTTTTTTGATTATCCATTCAGGGCATAAAGTTTCGATACAATTTTTTGAGTACTCAATTTCACACTTTTTATTTCGATTTGATTGACTTATTGGAGACTCTATATTTCTGATAAATGGTTTCCAATAAGAGGTTTCAATGGTTTCATATTGAATAGGCTACTATCTATTTCGACATACGAAAACTCCGCCATTACTTGAAATGAAATGATACAACGCATTGAAATTGCCAAAATTCACTAAAAAAAATTATGAAAATTTTGGACTTCACTTATTCTAAAATGAGACTGGTGCAACTGTAACTGAGAATGGATTGCGCAACCGAGCTATGACATATTGCAAACCTCCTTTCATACAATGAAATAAAGATTCATTAATTTATCTTAAAATATACTGTTTCTTATTTCAAATTAAAACTTCTGATTGGATTTAGGTATATCATATTCTCGTACGTATTTATGGGAAACGAGTCAGTCAGTCTCAAAAAAATTTGGACATTCCTTCTTAGCGAGCTATTTAAATGGTCCATTTCCATTTTTTTTTAGATATAATTTATTTCAATTGATTCACTTCTCAACGTTAAGAACCATACATATTCGCCTTGTAGAAGAATCGAATTCAATACTATTAGCAAACTTTTTAAAGGCAACGGAAGTGATAATAGACATTATTAAAATATTTAATGGCTTGTTAAGAACAGGTTCGGAGTTGTTTCTAACTATTTCCGTTTTATAATCATATCGGTATTTTTCCTTTAAATTTTTGTCAATCCTTATCTTTATTTTTAGGAATTTAGAGGACAGGAATTGCTTCCTTATGTTTGTCTTTTGTACCAGTTATGTTTCTACAATTGCTTCCTTTTATTTTGCTTCTGGATTTTATTTCATTCGTTTTTGTCTTTTTTGTAATTAGCTCTTTCACGTTTTCTATCTTCAGATCATCTATTGGTTGCTCCCTTATCACTGATTTATAGATCCTATGACATGTCTTATTCTCTCTTTCAGATCTTTTGCATGCAGTTTTCTTCATAGAGCCATATGCTTTCTGTATGAATAGATCGGAAGACTAAACATTTGCCTGATGAAAATTTAACTGAACTGTTACAATATATGTCAAAAAAAAATGAGAAAAAAACTGACATGAAGTCAGGAACTTTTGTTGTCTACATAAGGAAATCATATCACACTATGTGTAAAATTTCGAGTTGCAACCGTTATCAGAATCGAAAAAAAAAATCAAGCATAATTTTGAAAAAAATTTCACACTAAATCCGTTACAGGAGATGTTTTATGAGATGTTTCTAGGGGTGAATATCCAAATTTGGTCAATTTTTGTATTTGGCTCTCTGCAATAAAAGGTAGCCCATGACTGGTGAAGGTATAATTTGAGATGATATTTGTGTTGCTTCTATTTAGGTGGATCCCTAGTAATGAACTTTGATTGAAAGTTCATTTCATTGACATTATGGTTTTCATTGTGACATTATAGCTTTCATTTAGACAGTTCGTGTATTTTCTGAGCCCACCCAAATATCCCTTGCAATAAGGTAAAATTTTTACTTCTTTTTGTTCGCCAAAATTATCTGTTAGGTAAGATTCTATAAATATTCATGTTCATCCATGTCAAAGTGACATTATGGCTGTCATTTTGAAATTATAGCTATCATTGTGATATTATGGCTGTCATTGTGAAATTATAGCTATCCTTGTGACATTATGGCTGTCATTGTGAAATTATAGCTGTCATTGTGGCATGATAGCTGTCATTGTGACAATTTGTAGATTTTCTGAACCAAGCGAAACATCCCTTGGAATAAGGTTAATTTTTTACTTCGCTTTGTGTTAAAATTAGGTTAGGTTAGATTCTATGAATATCTATGTTCATCTAAGTCAAAGTGACATTTTAACTGTCATTGTGACATAAGGTTAGGTTAGATTCACCATTTTCATTAAGTTTCTCCAAAAATTCTCCCCCCTTGTTCCCTCCCTATCCTGTTTAGCAAATTTGCATAAATACTAGTTTGGCATCATTCAAAACCATCAGAAATCATTTTAAAACGCTTATTTTCAATGAAAAAGTGAAAATGTATGATTCTATAGAATGTATATTCTATCAAAAGGTGTTTCTATCAATTGTATTTTCTATCATTTGCAAATTCGATCAGAAGTATTTTCTATAAAAAGTAAATTCGACCTTTTGATTTTCTATCAAATGTATTTCTGTCAAATTTCTGTTCTCGTTCTCCCAGGATCTTCCTTCAATACCAACGTCATTTTCCAAGTATGGTACAACTCAACTTTTACTTCACATACCACCAAAGACCCATTGACCTCATAACGTCGAGAAAAATTTCAACCTACTACCCAATTTTTTCGGAAAATCGTCAACTACTCTCCCGTAGATTGTGTGCACTTGGGCCTTGGCCACTAGAGGCGGCCAAATCTGCAAGAAGCGCACAACGTGCACCTCCATGCTTTTACCCACGCGTTATCACCAGTATCACAACCTGGTGGGGACCCTCGTGGAATCAACACACACGCACGAGATGACAACACGTGCACCGGGGCACGACCAGCTCAACAGCAGCTTAATTCACCGCGTGCTCTTGGTCAGTCTGCGACCTGGTGCGCTTCCTCGACGGGCTGGCTCTTGGATAAGGCTCGCGTTCCGCTAAGTTCCTGTGGAAATCGTGATCGGGATACGTTAAGTTGGTAGAATTGTGATAAGTTGATGAGTTACTGTTATGGTTTTGGCAGAGTTGTTGTGGAATATTCGGGTGATTTTCTAGGAGGTATGTTGGGGATGACGATGTGACAGTTGGGACATGGACTAGGGAAATTAAAAGGTTTGTCCAGTTGTGTAGCTGTGGTAGAAGTGGGATGTGAAAAACTTGTTCTAATTCTTCGAATTTTTCACGAAATTTCAATATAGATTTTCACTACAATATAAGTGATACTAATGGAAAACTAATCATAATTTTGTGCTGAAAATGTTTGGATAACTAAATTTGACATTTTATGAATTGAAATTAATTGTTGTTGAGAAATCCATAAACCAATGAGATTTTCAATTACGCATAATTGCTTACAATTCATGAAATGTCAAATTTAGTTACCCAAACATCGAATTTTCTGTGTTTTTCGGAAGTCCCAGACTACTCCTCTTAGTTATAAATTGCAGTTTTCCTCATTTGAAGTTCTCTCAAAGTATTTATTTAGGTCTAAGGTGTACTTAAGTAACCATGCCTCTTTTAATTCGTTGAATTGCCTGAAATAAAAAAAAATATAGGTTCAAATTTGAAAATCTTGAGTTTTGATGAATTTGAATAAGTAACTATTATGGTTTGGCAGAGTTGTTGTGGAATTTTCGGGTGATTTTCTTGGCATGTCGATGTGACAGTTTGGAGATGGACTGGGGAAATTAGACGGTTTGTCGGATTGTGTAGCTGTGGTAGAAGTGGGATGTGAAAAGCTTCTTCAAATTTTTCTCGAAATTTCACATGTAGATTTTCATTACTATACAAAGAGATTCAACGCGATGGCCTATTAGACGTTTATGGATAACTAATCATAATTTGTGCCGAAAATGTTAAGATAACTAAATTTGACATTTTATGAATTGTAATTAACTGTTAGTTACGATTGTTGAAAAATCCATAAACCAATAAAATATTCAATTACAAATAATTGTTTACAATCATAGAGTAATAAACATAGATAGAGGAAGTATCCGCAATTTTTACATATCCCCAACATAGTTAGTAAGATTACTTCGTCAGATTGTAATATATTTTCAAATCCACAATATAACTATGAATATCATTACGAATGTATTATATATTGAAACAAATATATTTATTTGAGTGATTCCCGATTAAATATGCAGATTTGAATCTTTGGAATCCGATATTTTTCCTAATTGTCGAATTTATAATATGCAGAATATTTATTTTTTTCTGTATCTACCTGCTGAAATCCAAGGTTTGGCAACTTTTGCTCTCCTAGTGTCATCGGTTGTTTCACGTCGTTTGGCGCGCTTGTTTGTTTTCCGAATTTCTGATATATTTAGGTATTTATTTCAATATATTCTGAGTTAATATGAAACGTTGATCCATTAGTCTCAGACCACTCCACTCAGAATTTGTGGTTTTCCTCATTTAAAGTTCTTTCCTGATAACTCTTAATGTTTTCATTCAAGGGATAGGGTTTGCTTAAGTAACCACCGCTCTTTTTATACGTTGAATCAACTGAAATAATAAAAAATATTGGTTCTAATTTGAAAATCTTGAGTTTCGATTAATTTGAGAGTTGTCAAAGTTCATGATCTTCTGATAAACACCTTGTACATTTTTGGTCCAAATCGAAAACAGTCCTATAATACTACGTATTTGCAGAATCCAAAATGAAAAAGGATTTCTCGAAAAAACTTTTTTGCAGAAATATAAAAGAAAATTGAAGCCCTCTTCGCCATCATTTTTTTCATAAGAATCTCATTAACTCATGAACCGTTGAGTTTTGACCCAGGGTATGACATATCGCTAAAATTGTCATCAAAAAAGCTAAAGAAGTAGTAGTCTGTTTCCGGTTCAACCGGAAGTTGTAGAGATCTGAGAAAATATTTCAGGGAGAAAAATCATTGTCTCAAACCCCAATGTACAAATTTTCAGCTCAAAATTATTATTAGTTTTCCATAAACGTTTGATAAGCCATCGCGGTGAATCACCCTGTAAAGTATGTAGTCTTTTGAACATATTTTGTCCACTATTATAGCAGTCATTACACTGGAACGTTAAGATTTCGTAGCTTCAACGTCCGGAATTCATATCGACAATAATACCAACTGTAGAATTAATATTAATTTCTTCGCGAATTAATTATAATTCTCTACATAAAGTCACGTTTGCATGGAGGCATTAAACATTGAAACGGCCTAATTTTTCGAACTGTATAATTCCATCGAGATATAAACTTGCAAAAGTTTGAAGTACGACAAGTTTTAGGTACTTAGTGTTTATACGTGTGAAGGTTACTAGATCTTGTGACTTACTCTTCTACTATTATTTGGAAAATAAATCATGAATATGGTAGTATTTTTCTCGGGCTACCTAAATATGCTATCGAAAAAACTATCAAACATAGTGATGGAGAATTATAATGGAAAAAACTTTTTCAAAAAAACATTCTACAAATTCGATTGGTTTTCAAAATTAATTGAACTATTTTCGATAGCTTTTCCGATAATATATATCGATAGTCCGTGAAAAATATTATCATATTGATGGTTCACTAATAAAAATTGAAATTTGCAATTATTATTGCAAATATTTCTCTACCTATTTCTTTAATCATGAAAGTTGTAGCAATATTAGACACAGTACATTACATTATATGAATAAACAACAATTTCAAGTAATTCGCACTGAAAAATGTCTCGCTCAGAGTATTTCATAGTTGATAATGCTACATTGTATTACATCTTACGAAATTATTGTACAACCGAAACTAAATTATTGTCATAACTCAATCTCCAAAAGCCATTCTGATTTATATTTATGTTGAAATTATCATTACAAATAGCCAATCCAATTTCCGAACCAGTGATGCTGAAAGAACTTTTATACACGGTGTCACATTGAAAATAAAACAAGGTTTTTTGGAAAATCTGTTGTTGGAGATAACATTTTTTTAAGTGAAAATCATCATAATATCACTTCATCCCTATACAAATTTGAGGAGTAGGGGTTACCGCGCAAAGGGATGAAATGATACTGGTTTTTATGTAAAAAATGTCCCTCTCAAGAACAAATTTGACAGGTTCGATTTTACAAAATCTTAATTTTTCTATCCAAAAAGAACTGTGACACCGAGTATATTTCTCACGCTGAAACTTGATATTCATGAACAGATTGTGTTTTCTCGCGGACATAAATCAAGTTGAAATTATCAGTCGAATTTAAGTTTAGGTACCTACATCGAAAGAGTAAATACACTGGTAGGCGCAATTATATAATTTTAGCTCAAGTAATTTTAGTCCAACCACTTTGCTCACTGCTATTATTTGAGTCATGATGAGTGATTTTTGGGTGTATTTTATCTACATTCCGAGAATAATTTTATGGATTGCGTTACTAGATTATTTGGAATGAAACTGCCGAGAAGATTGTCGATACGATGATTTCATACTATGAATAACTCAACTATATTTAGTGGGGGTTTCATAAAAATTTTATTCATACGATTTTAGCTCATTTTTAAATCGACCATATATGTTGAACTACGATTACAATAATTAATTGAACAAAATAGTACCTACTCATCATAATATATTTTTACTATTCTACTATTGAATCGTAGTAAAAAATAATTCATATATTTGTCTAATGTTTAGACACTAAACTATAACAATGCGTTAATCAATCTATCAAGATTTGTGATACCCAACATCAGCCTCTGAATATTTCCCATTGTCACACAATTTTTTTACTTTAAACTAAGAATATTTATTTTATAATTTTTTAATTTATTTTTCCTCAGATAATATTCATGAAAATTCTGAAAGATAACCTTGAAAAGGCGCAATTTTAAATACGTACAGCAATTCTGCGGTTGATTTGAGGTGTTGAAAGTTTTGTTGTAACACGGTTATTATAAGTATCATTACAATCAATCAACGTCGCTAACCGCAAATTGAAATCGATACCAGTTGACAAGGCAATATTACCTCTATCAGTTTTGCTCAACTTAGAAATAATGGATCTAGCTATAAAGTAGAGAGAAAAAAAAATTTTTTTCATGCAGGTACTTGACTAAATAGAAATTTATCGAATGAGATTTGTTTTTATCTGGTTTCTATCAAGACTCGGTCACGATTGCAATTTGAAAATTTTGTATCGAACATACGAGGGTGGTCTGATTAGTAGATACTATGGTCTAGAGAAGAAAAACGACAATTTTGGAAAAGTGGCGATATATTTTTTCTCAGCATAGTCTCCTTATAGCTCGCTACATTCAACCCAGTGATTCTTCAACTTTTGTAACCCTATTTGAAAATAATTTTTTGTGTTTTGGATGCATTCCATGTAGTCCATTAGCCAAAAACTACTTAGTATCAATATCCTCACTCATTTCAGTCTTCTCTTGCATCAAGTTGGATCTAGAGGAAGATTTGTTCAGGAAGGAAGTGTCGTCCGCATATGTGCATACCTTATTCGGAATGTTATAAAAATGTTCATTTATGAAGAGGATGAACAATATGGGGCCTATGATAGAACCCTGTGGTACACATCTCCCTATCGTTTGACAGTCAGAAATTTCTTTCTTTTATTTTACAGCTTGTTGTCTATTGAACAGATACGATCTAAATATTGCCAGAGCACTTCCTCTTATACCATAGTATTGTAATTTCTCTAAAAGCAGCTCATGATCAACACTATCAAAAGCCTTGCTTAATTCAATACATGTCATCTCCACGTCTTCACAGTTGATGTGTGCCTCCAAGATACAATTATATTTAGTCTTAGTCAAACACTAAAACTTAAAATATCTACAACAAAACAAATATTGTGACCGTTACAAATAAGGCTTCACAGCAAGCAACAAATCTATCCACAATCCAAATCGAATTCACTTTTCTCCTAGTAGAAATATTCATCTCGAATAGTATCTTATCTCTTCATCAATGAAGAGGAACGCCGTGAACCATTACGTATGCCAGATCAATTTCGAAATTGAATCTAATTACGATATTCATTCAAGTCTTACCACCCGTGGAACACGTCCTGATCTGAAAATATCAGGAAATGAAATCACGTAATCGGTTAGGAAGTCTTGGCATTAGCAATGGAAATAACGTCGTCGGTCTTATTCAAGTTCAGGAGGAACACGAGCACAGAAGTTATAACTGGGAAGTTGGGGCCCATAACTTATTCACTGCTCGTTATTTATTCATAACGTTTTACGTCTCTCGAAGTGGTCATACGGTGTTTTTTGCCTGGTTCCATTTCCAACGATGGCTGTATAAGATGTAAGATAGAGAAGAAAATGGATTGTCGTGAAAAGAAGATTTTTATTAAATAGTCGAATCCTCCTGTTGGGATCAGGTTTGTTTTGATCTGAGTATAAGGGAAGTTTGGAGGACGATACCAGTATCAAAGTAGCAAGATTACGGAGATGGATCTGACTTCAATGTTGTTGAGAATGTGTGCCACTGTGGTGGTATAAAACCTGAATTGGAATACTATGTTGTTGCCATATTTTAAATATGATTTCGAAGAATTATATTATATTAGGTGTACAATTTGCAATTTTGCAATAGATGGCTGTAGCGGTCAATGATAGTCAAAATATTAGTCGATCAAAACGTTATTCGCGATTAAACATGTCAACTTACGAGCCAAATTCTCGTCATTTGCTGGAGGTTTTAATTTTCTGCTTCAATATAAAGAAATCTGCGGCTGAGGTTAATCGAATGCTCTCAAATACTTATGGTGAGGCCGCCATTAGTGAAATAATGTGCCGAGAGTGGTATCAACGCTTCAAAAACTGTGATTTTGACGATGAAGACGTGGAAGATAGAAAGTTTTGCGAACATGCAGAATTGGAGGCATTATTTGATCAAGGCTCGTGTCAAAAGCAACAAGAATTGGCAAGATCATTGGCAGTGATGCAACAAGACATTTTAAAACATCTGAAAGTCATGGGAATGATTCAGAAACAAGGATATTGGGTGTCGTATGAGTTGAAGCCGAGAGATGTTGAACGGCGTTTTTTGCTTGAGAACAGCTGCTTGCAAGTCTAAGACGGAAGCGATTTCTACTTCGTATTGTGACTGGATATGAAAAATGGGTTCATTACGATAATACCAAGCGCAAAAAATCATGGGGGTATCCCGCCCATGCTTCCACGTTGACGTCCAAACCGAATATTCACGGTTCCAGGGTCATGCTCAGTATTTGGTGGAACCAGCTCGGCGTAGTGTATTATGAGTTAAACCGACTGAAACAATCACAGACGATCTTTATCGAACGCAATTAATGCGCTTGAGCTGAGCATTGAAAGACAAACGGCTGCAATACAAAGACAGACATGATAGAGTGATCTTACAGCATGACAATGCTCGACTCCATGTTACTTGGAAACGTTCAAATGGGAAGTTACTTAATTATTTTGACAGGAATATAGCACTACAACAGAATATCGAAGATTTACATGCAAACTTTTCTTAGGCGCTTTTTGAATAAATTCCCCCAAATTATTCAGTGATTTCTATTGAGCGCAACAAAGCAGATATTCTCAATAATCATAAATATTCTCAAAAAACATCAAAAAATGAATATTTGTAGAGGCCTCAAAATCGCCTTTGATATCCTTTCGAAGCCATACCTACGTCATAGTATAAAAGATGAAAGTTTCTGTAAGATGTCTTCATTAGTCTGAGGGTCGAGTAGAAAGTGAAATTAAAAAATTCAGATTATCGTGGCTTTGGCACGTAGCTGTGACTTCAACTTGTCAGTTAACGTCACAACTGTGGCTCAAAACAAATAAACCTTTCTGAAAGTGTTGATCTTTGTTTTCGTCTGATCATTATGCTCTTTGCAACATCTCATTTCACATTCCAAAGATAATTTCTCAGTTAATTACAGAAAAACTCTCGATAACAATTAAACAATTCTCCACCACTGGAGTGGATAAACATCGTCTACTTTCGATACAATCAGTATCATCCCAACAATTTCACGTGCACGGCTTTCATCGACACCTAAACAACAATTTCCTACGAAAAAGTAAGAATTTCCATAAATTTCACGGCGCGTTGTCCTCACTACCGTTAAAATACTAGCCTGTCTATCGCGCATTTGTTTTAATAAAACTGTTCACAAACTGCCCAACTATTAAATGGCTCGTAAAATCGACCGACTTGTTCAGCCGGTCCATGAATGGCATACGGCTTGCCTCACGCAATTGCGAGCCCAAACCCGTAAATGATGTCGTGTACAACGGGCTTAATGGGTTAGTGTTTCTTCGAGTACTCTCAAGTGGCGAAACCCCGACTGGCGCCCCGTATGTTCATTTTTTTAATTAGGAAATGAGAGATTGATGGTTGGTACTCCGGAAATTATTTTCAAAGGATTCTTTGGGGCTGCAGCCGCCTTTGGTTGTTTAGATTCCGTTCGGGTAAAAGTAAAAGTGTTGGTTAATAGGCTAGCTCAGGAGCTGAATTGTTTGTTGAAAGATAAATAGATCGGTCTAAAACTAGGTTAATGGAATCGTATCTGGAAAATTTATAGTGAATATCGATTGAAGACGGAGTTCCCCAAGGATCGGTGATAGGACCGCTATTGTTCAATTTATACATGGCAGACATACCAAAAATGAATAGATGCAAGATAGTCCAGTTTGCAGATGACAACAATATTTACTATAACAGTAGAATGTGGAAAACAATCTCTAGGCAGTTACAGATACACCTAGATAAACTGATGGAATACTCCAAACAAGAGAGATTCAAAGTGAATACGACGAAAATAGTTGCAATCTACTTCGGAGGAACAACAGTTGAAAAAGAGAAAGCAGGAAACGTCAAAATAAAAAAATCAACCGATAGAATGAAAAAAGGAAGCAAAATATCTGGGAGTAATTTTAGATGAAAGAATGAATAGAGGAATTGCCATCTAGGCCCTAGGGTCTTTTGTATTTCCTCGTGGCTTCTTCATTGATGCTTTGGTTTGGCATTCATACTTCCCTAGTTCTATTAGATTGTCGTCTAGGATTGATATTTGCAGGTTTGCATGTATCTCAACGTTTATGACGGACCATGGTGCATTTACGGATCACCTCAGCATTGTATTCTGCACGACTTGGACTCACCGCAGATGGGACTTTGCGGTGTATCCCCAAGCAGGGCATTCATAAGTCATCACCGGCCGAATGGTAGACTGGTTGAAAAAAATCTTGTTGAAAAGAGACATTCTGCTCTTTGCAAAGTAGCGCTTGCAATCACTCTGCTGTTGTCTTCCTCTTAAATTGAGAGTCTCGTCAAGTATTACTACCAGTTACTCATTTTTCTATTTGATCCTCCTACTGAACAAAACGACGTCTACTTGCCTGATGAATTTTAATTCTGTATGTGACCATCTACTGCCCAGACCTGTAACTATCTTAAAAGCATCTTTCATTTTTTATTAAAATTTTTGAGCATTTCCTTAATTGTTAAGGATCCAGCATGAGCAATTTTTTTTTAATACAAGTATATGCTGATTGAACTAATGTGCATAGGTGTCTCTATATCGCGATATGTCACATGACGATCTCGCATTATCAGAATTTGCGTGACCTTCAAGGAAATCGTCCATCAGAAAAAGGCAACCACTATACCAGCAATGAACAGTGGTTTTGTTTGGTGTTTCATTCCCAAAAGTCGAATTGAGTTGATCGATGGATTGCTGGTTAGTTGATTCACGTCAAAAGTTATAAAAAATTATTGCACTGTAAAAAAAATTGAGCTCGAACGTTAAAACGTTCATGTCATACTTCACAATGGTATCGCTTTTGTCGTTTATTCCCGAAATATAAAAGGCAACCTCAAATAAAAAGGATTTATGATGTCGCAATCGTATGTGCATTTTTCAGTTAGTAAACCAAAACAACTTCAGTGTTCCGGAAATTATTTTCTAATGACTCATTACGGTTGGAATCGCATCATTTCCCCCAGATTAGCCCTTCTCTTTCTTCTCTTAAAACCTGTTACACATTAGGCGAATGAAGCGTTGAAGATCTGCCAGATATTGATGTGCAACAAAACTGTTAGGAAATGTATTTAGATCTTAGAAGAAAACATTTTAATTATGTTTTTCCATGAAGGACGTAGGAGCCAAGGATGATTCCAAGGGATTGGGCTTGTTGTTTATGGATTTATGTTCATTCGGAATTTACCGCGTCATGTCTATTAAATATTCTGTAAGGGACGTAGGTGTCAACCCCCGTGTTATATTCATGACGTGTTACATCAGAAAGTCAGCTCTGAGATTTGATATATACAGATGAGTTGATCATTAACATCCATTTATTCCTCGAATTCGCTGCCCACCACAAAACAACCAACGGATGTAGACAAATAAATAAAGCATGTAGTTTTTATACACCGTAAAATTAGTTAATTAGCCTATAAAATGGCGGTAACTAAAACCGAAAATAGAAACTTCGAAGTCAATGACATGCGTCCTGATACTCGACGTATTGAAGAATCTTTGTGACTCAATATATAAGAGGTACACCAAACTTTTCCACTTGTTCAAGGAAATGCTATAGGTACCTAATACAGGGTTTTTATAAATTAATGTAACATCGCAGTTTATTTATTTATTGATAATACTGTTAATTAGTTGTTATCATATATATTCGTTTCTTATTGATAACTAACCATATCCATACACGAAGAAAACAGAATAAAATAATAAACAAGGAATTAACAGTTTGGAAGGTAAATTTTTAAGTTTTTTTTTATAAGAATGGTATGTTTTACATAATCTAATTATTTTCGGGAGTTCATTGAAAAGTTGAGGTCCTGTGTAGCTTGGTCTTGTTCTGCCAAAGTTGAAACGGATGTTTTTGTTCAAGGCGAATCTGTCCCTATTTCTAAACAGTTGTCTTTGAATGATTTGTTGCCGCCCCTAACTAGGAGTCCCAACTACATATCATGGAATTTTCAATTATCAGGGAATTGACAGCCGTGACAATTGCATTGCTTTTTGAAGGGAAAAAATATAGTTGAAGCAAAATCTTGGCTTGATGAAGAGTTTCCGGGGTCTGCACCAGGAAAATCATTGATTAGTATGCTAAGTTTAAACGTGGTGAAATGAGCACCGAAGACGCGAAAGCAGGGGACTTCCAAAAGAGGCTGTCACCGACGAAAAAACCAAAAAAGTTCACAAAATAATTTTGAATGACCGTAAAGTGAAGTCGATCGAGATAGCAGTCGTTGTGAAGATATCATCTGAACGTGTACATCATATCATTCACGAATATTTGTACATGAGAAAGCTGTGTGCAAAATGGGTGCTGTGTGAGCTCACAATCGATCAAAAGCAACAATGTGTTAATGATTCTGAGCAGTGTTTGAAGCTGTTTGAGTGCAATAAACCTGAATTTTTGCGTCGATATGTGACAATGGATGGAACATGGCTCCACCATTTCACTCCGGAGTCCAATCGACGGTCAGCTGAGTGTTGAACTGAATCCAAAGCGAGGAAAAACAGCAGGCAAGGTTATGGCATTAGTATTCTGGGATGCGCAATATCCATTGATAACCTTCAAAAGGGCCAGACCATCATCAGCTATTATTATATAGCGTTATTGGATCGTTTAAAGGGTGAAATCGTAAAAAAAAGTCCCCATTTGAAGGCAAGTATGTTGAATAATAAAATCGAATTTTGCCAAAAAAAAAATATTTTACACTAGTAGACCGGGGACTTTTCAATTCGCCTGTACACGTATAATTTGGAAACAACCTGTATAAATTAGTCTTTCGGAATTATATTTGTTATAATAACATGCTATAATGCATGTTATAATATCATAAATCAATGTCTTCTGGACCTACATAGATTAAGAAGATTTTCATGAAGCTTTGATCACTCTACGTATTAAAAATTGTAAAGAATTCCCGTGTAGCAACTTTTTTTGTCTTCTCCGAGTTCTCGAGTACGTATAGATATGAAAGAGTTGAACTGGTTCAGAATCATTCACATCAATAAAAAACTCCCCAACCTGAAGGTTACTGTCCACGACCAAACGACTCATCTGTTAACACCCAATGGACCATAAATAAACAACAGAATGACTACCGTATCAATTTTGACAAAAAAAAAATTCTCTTCATTACAACGACCGGATATCGAATGGTTCATATCGAATTCATCATTGTTTGTTGTCACACCCCAAACTTGGGAGGAAATAGATGCTGCAATGTATGTGCATGTGTGAGTAATTCGAGCCGAATTGACGATTAAATGTACACACAATTTGAAACTATTCTCTCTGAAATTCCACAACCGGTTCCGGTAAGAATAAAGTTATCTCGTATGACTCAGGCTCCGGGCGATCTGTTTCATTCCCTAGATGGATGAAAAACAACAGATAAATTATACGGTTGGTTCGTTTGGAACACTCCTACCTCGTAGTGAGAATTCGCTAGGTTTATAACCATCTCCGCATTAGCGAGAATCATTGTGGAATTGAATTGATACTTGTTGAGTGCGTATGGATGACTAAACAATAATTCTTGTACTCCGGATAGATTCGCAGAATATCCAGTAATTGAATGGAAGAGAGTAATACAGTTCTAGGGTATGAGTTGTCTTCAGGCATGATCTTTTACGTCTTGTTTCATATGCTCGTGAATTACTCAGAATAATGACTATATACATGGATGTAATTGTCTAAAAATTGCACGGTAATTGCACGACAGAGCTAAAATTGCATCGCGAAAATATCTCATTATCAATGACACCTCAAAAAATGCCGAAAAAATGTCGCGGTTTGGTGAAAGCACAATACAATGGATTGAAGAAAATTTACACACATCGTCAAAAGTCTTGCCCCCCTCCCTATTCAACTCTCAACTTATTGAATGTAATATGATAATTTTTTCTATGTGGAATCTTCACTGTCTTATGACTTAAATGAAAACAATTAACCAGCAAAAAATGTTTCTTGTTCGGGAGAATACAGATGTATTCGAAGTTAATCAACTTTCAGCAAATAATGAGAGATGTAATATTGAGAATATTCAGAGTAAAATGCCGGGATATCAAATTTCTCAGTTTGACCGGGCAAGAATAGAAGCCCTACATAAAGAAGCTTTGTCGAACCATCAGATTTTTCAACGTTTGAATATTCCACGAACTTCAGTAAAGCGCAGAAAAGCCTTTTTCCTGGAAATCTGCAGCGTTGCCCAGAGACCGATGCCTGGTCAACCCAGTGTAGCATCTGCAAGGAAAGACCATTATATCGCAAATTTTACAAGAAGGAATCGAACGGTATATGTAACAGTCCTTCGAAGTCATTTTTTGAGGACCTATAGACGGGTAGTCTCAACCAGTACCATAAGGAGACGATTGCATTCCTCAAATTTAAATGCAAGAAGACCTTTAAGACTACCTCGGCTATCACCTGGACTTGGAGCTACCCTTCGGCAATGGGCAGAACACCACCAAGACTAACTTTTACCACGATGGCGCAACGTCGGTTTACAAAGTGATAGTCGACAAGAAAGGGTTTGGAGAGGTTCAGGCAGACTGGAGCGACTCAATTTCGCCTGGAGAGTTGTGCCCTTTCAAGCCGGATCCATAATAATGTTCTGGAGAGTATAATGTTTGGTCGCCGTTCCCCCCTTATTATCGTTGAACTAACAATTACAGGTGCCATCTACGTAAAAAACATCATTTAACCAATCATTGTTTCTCTGTGCAACGAATTTGGGGATAATTTCATTTATCAGGATGATAACGCCCCACCACACCGCACACGAAGGGTACTAAACATTTTTCAAGAGACAAATATCCAGAGAATGAACTGGCCAACAAACTCACCAGTTGAGCTTACACTGAAAGCAATAATAGACGAAAATGAGACCAGAGGCATAAGAAAAACATTTATATTCTCTATTTCCTATGCAAGAACCATTCATATGTCTTGCTGTTGTGACAATGAAGTCTATTAGCGGCTTCCAAACCTTTTGTTCATTTGTGTTCTCCCACAAGATCCAAAAATAAGACTAATACCATAGAACCAGTCGAATGGTTTTTCCGAGGAGATAGAAAAATTCCATTAATTGAAAACCATAAGTATAGATCATGGTTGAATATCGAAAACTGATATCCCAGAAAAGTAATAAATTTCGTAATCAATATCTCCAACGGTATAAAATATTCCAGTCGTTGAAGTATCCTCTTTCATCTCCGGCTAATACCTCCAACACTTCAAAAACCATTAATACCTACGGTAATTCCTAATACATACTCGCAGATAATCTAATCGAATATATGGCCCGCAGCATCTTCCGCACAGATCTGATTCAAGCACCAATTTATGTCAACCTCTTCGAGAATATTTCCACAGTTTCCCACACTGGCGATGTTTAATTTGTGAACGGTTGGCCATCCTAGCCGTTGGCGTTGCAAGACTGGTTGATTTTTCTCCTCAGATCGTCTAGGTGGAAGTTAATGTTTGATGAGTCATAACGGTATTCAATGCACATTCGACTTGGCCTCATTCGCATATTATTTATCGACCTGACAGTATCAACTCATTAGCACTCGGCATTGTTAATGACAATCAAATATGCCCGATAAAGATGCTTATGAATTATAGAGTAGGATATTGAACTGTTGGTGCAGTCGTTAAATGTCAATTAGAAGTGGGACTTTTGATATTTTGGCTTATCAAACATCTTCGCGGTGACCCTTGAGAATTGTAGGAGATTTGGGAGAAATATGAGAATTGCTTAGAATCCTTTTACCGAGCTGCATTTCTGTAATTATTTGACGAGCTGATAGATGTGCAGGGAAATGGAAAAAAAATAGCTAGACCAAATATTTCATTATATAAATCTTCACTCGATAAGCCCCGGGTCTAAACAGTAAAAACACATTTCTTCTTGAAAATTCGACTTCATTTTTCAACATTGTCACCTTCAAGAATGATACTCCAACTGGTCCTAAACTGTTCAATATCTTTTCTATAAAAAAAATATTCGTCTTTGCTTTCATTTGAGCCAAAGCTCTTTCTCTTGAGAATTTTTTGTTGGCTTTAAGAAGCCAGTAATCACTGAGGGCTAGATCTGGGAAAGAAAGCTGGGTGGTCAAACAGTTGGAAGCGCAATTTGTGACAAGGAGCATTGTCTTGATGAAAGAAAATCGTTGAATTTGATCATGGTATCATGAATTTGCGATAAGGAGCCTTGTCAATACACGAAACTCATTTTAATCCATTTTTGACACAAGAACAAATGTAGTGTTATTTCATCTTGTTTCGAAATTTAGGCACGCTTATTTTAAGCTTGGTGATAACGAGAAAAAAGTGGTCTGGTAATGGTGGGGCTCAATTTTTAGTTGTTTGGTCATGAAGAGTATGTCTTAATTCAAATGAAAGTTAGGTAAATTAATACGGCCATAGTATAAGTACTATGATACGGCATAGTTTCAGACCATCTTCAGAAAGATCTTTATTTCTAGATAGCATATTTTTCTTGATATTATTAGCTTTGAGTGAGAACCCTGAGGAACACCTGATATTGCAATAAACTCGTAGAAGACAAAGTTAAGTAAGTATCTGTTAGTGACATACCGGATAAGAATTTTATTCTTATTGACTCCACTTTTGATATTGTGTTTTTGAGGAAATCTTTCATCCTATGTGTCAGTTAATTGAAATTGTTTATTCCAAGTTTAAGATCAATTATAATTAAATGAAACGTCGGCAGTTTTGAAGACTACTCTATTTCCGCCCATTTGCTTTTTTGATGATATTCAAGGCTTTATTTTTAAGAACTGGTTCTATATACTCACTCTGGTCTTTTTCTGGAGGAATTCACAAATCGATGAATTCAATAATGAAACAAGCTGTGTCATTGATCGACAGAGGTGATTTTCATTTACAATATTTCCCAGTTTGTTATGAGGACCACAAAATAAGCGAAATTATTAAGTATAATGATGAATTGACTCGGAGAGTCCAATGATCATGAAAATTCTTGTATAGTTTGACACAAATTCGAACAACTATGCATCTTACGAAGGCACAGAGGAAGTCAGAATCACCTGTCTTTGAGGCGTTCAAACCATTGATAACGCGTTTTCTTCCCAAAAACGGCCTCAGTAATTGGAAATCATTCGAAGATTATCTTTAGTTGAGGTTATTTTGATGAGATTATGTTCATAAATGACAACTGAGACTACTATGACATATTTTTCACTTCCATAGAGATACTGACTGTGTCAAGAAGAAATTTCTAGCGGAAAGAAATTTAAAATTAAAAAGTAAAACTGGTGACAGAATTCTGCAAGGGGAGCATTGAAAAGCATGTGCCATGTCTTACTTCCTGCATATGAATTGGAAAGTAACTACGTGATCTAGTGATCAATGGAACTGTAATTTAGTTTCTGTGTAATCCATAACAATTAGTTTTTTCCTGTGGATGAACTCGAAACGAAATCATAACATGGGATTAGAAGGTGTAGAGATGTGTAATTTCTTTGTGATATTCGTTATGGTAGTGAATAAACTGTATGGAGCTTTCGATGTCTATGCATTCTCTTTTTGAACGATCTTTCACTTTGTCCAAAACGTAATTATTGCAAGTCAATTTAAAGATTCCTGATATATGTAATATTTCAATTTACTTAATTTGTCGAGGTTATTGAAGGTTGTGGAAGATTTTTTACAACATGCTTAGCAATATTTTCGGATATTCAAGAATTTCATTTCTTTCAATTCATTTATTTATTCAACATAAACTGAAGTTCTATCAAGAATAAGCCAATTCCAAGGATTCACCAAAAAAAAAGAAAAAATTCACAGTTGATAAGGACATACACTTTTAGATATAAACTCTTAAATATCAGAAATATCACAAAAAACAATTTAGTAATTTTTACATAAGTTCAAGTATATTCTTTCCCTAAAAACAACTTGGGAAATGTTTAAAATATCTATAAAAAATGATTCCAAAAGCACATTATAAGAAACAGTTATTGCACCAAGAAAATTTGGGGCTAATTGGGTATCATTCATCCCAACATCGCTTACGGATTGTTCGTAGACTTTTCAGTTTAAGAAATTTTGAACTCGAAATTTGAAAAAAAAACGTAAAAATTGAATCTCCACACAATAATCATTATATCCTCTAAAATATTGGTCACAGCACCATCAAACACAAACGTTTTTCATAGATCGAGTTGTGATCTAAAACATTTTGAGGTGTCAAGTCCATATCTTGCCTCAAGAATAGTTGGCAGACTCGAGAATATTATCAAAAGTTTTGTTGACACCCTATAATTTTTTAAAAGATGGACTGATAGCTGAACTACCAGCATTTTCTCCATCTACATTAAAAAAATAATTGATATGATGGTATAAAATCCTGATGTGGGAACTTTAAAAAAAAAATTTTTTTTAGGGCTACGTATGGAAAATTTGAGTCAAATTTTTCGACCTGAAAATTTTCGATTGAGGGTGAAATTCGGCTAATTGGGTTCATTCATCTCAACATCGCTTACCGATTGTTCGTAGACCTCCCAGTTTAGGAAAATTTTGATCTCTAAACAATAATCGTTATATCTTCTGAAATATTGTTTTTCATAGATCGAGTTGTGATCTAAAACATGTTGAGATTTCAAGTCCGTATCTTGCCTCAAGAAGAGTTGGCAGCCTGGAGGATGTTATCAACAATTTTGTTGAAAATTTCAGTTTAACCCTATAATTTCTTAAATTTTGGACAAAACAGAACTATGTATCAAGTCTGATAGGCCAATCCATCTTTAGAACAGAAATTTCCTTCACTCTCACTTTCTGAGCGTGACCCAGTGAATGACATAATTCAAAAAAAAAAAGTTAATAACCACCAATACATAACAATCCCTCAACACTCAATAAAAACTTTTTATGGCCAAGTTACCGGTTATTACTGTTCCGCCGTATCAGATAATTGTTCTTGATTACTAGATTCAAAGAATTAAGTCAGTGCCAGAGTACAAATGAAGGTTATGTTAAACGCAATTTGTAGACTATTATTATGATTATATCTCATTCTTGGAAATTGCAAAATTGCCGGTGAAACATTATATGGAGGCAGTTTTTTTTTCCAGTAAGTCGTCGTAATGAACATATAAAAATCACGCAGTTTGAGGCTAGGCTCGTCCTTCATTTATGCAGGTATCTTCCGGCAACCATCTTGTCTTGAAAGGATCAGATTGAAATTTGTAGAATGCCTGCAAATATTAAATGAGTTAATCAAGATCTCATTCTTTGGTATTTTTGCGTATCTACTACTCATATTTTTGCCTTCAGTAATATGCTTCAAGAGTTACTTAGGTGATCTGTTATCTCTTCCATTTATTTACGAATGGTTTTCGAAACAATATCTCGGAAGCAAAATGGAATATGTTTTCAAGAAACCGGGAGTTAAAGTTTTATTTTTTTCAATTATTTTTCTTTCACAGCACCTTTCCTTTACAAGATATTCAACTTAAATTTGGCATGGATACAGGCTTTTTACTTCCAGAACTTTTTTTGGTGGGTTACTAGTAGTTCAGAAAAATGTTTTGTTTACACAGCTCTTTGAAACATATGAAGGGTGTTTTTTAGAGCTATAGAACTTTAAATTGCAATAAAACAACGATAGATTATTCGATTGACATGAATTTTATTTATTCGCAAGATAATCTTGTGGCATTACATTTTCAATATGATTTCTGGCATATGACCGCCACGGCTTGCTCGGATGTAGTCCAATCTGGACGTCCAATTTTAGATGACTTTTTCCAACATTTGTGGCCGTATATCGGCAATAACACGGCGAATGTTGTCTTCCAAATGGTTAGGGGTTTGTGGCTTATCCGCATAGACCAATGACTTTACATAGCCCCACAGAAAGTAGTCTAGCGGTGTTAAATCACAAGATCTTGGAGGCCAATTCATAGGTCCAAAACGTGAAATTAGGCGGTCACCAAACGTGTCTTTCAATAAATCGATTGTGGCACGAGCTGTGTGACACGTTCTGCCGTCTTGTTGGAACCACAGCTCTTGGACATCATGGTTGTTCAATTCAGGAATGAAAAAGTTAGTAGTCATGGCTCTTTACCGATCACCATTGACTGTAACGTTCTGGCCATCATCGTTTTTGAAGAAGTACGGACCAATGATTCCACCAGCCCATAAAGTCAGTTTTTCTGGATGTAACGGTGTTTCGACCTACACTTGAAGATTAGCTTCACTCCAAATGTGGCAGTTTTGTTTGTTGACGTAGCCATTTAATGGTTAAATGGCTACGTCAACAAACAAAAAGCAGGAAGCACTTCTGGGAAGTGCGCTTCATCGCTAATGGACGTAGTGCGCGATACGTATTCCGCACAGAACCATTATTTTCGAAATGAAATTGCACTATTTGCAAGCGTTGTTCAGGCGTGAATCAATTCATGATGAATAGCCAAACCAAACTGAGAATAAATCACTTGACAGCTATTAAATCGGTCGCCATCTTGAGCAGTAATGCCAACTTAAAGTTATATACCTCGAAAAAAAACACCCGTTACATGTAAAATATACTAAAATATACATATACAATGTAAAATATACTTGACATTTCTTTTGAAATGAGAAAGTAGGTAACTTGTATAATTTTGACAGTTAGCAAAACACCCAATTTCAGAATGATCTATTATTGATTTTCGAAATATAGATAGAAGTCCCTATCTGCTTCCCTGCGTGATATCGGTACCGGATATTAGATACTCTAAAAACTTATCTATCCGATCTCCAATGGACCAAGTATTATTAAAACCCAATAGCACGTACCGGATAGAAAAATTCCCAATTTATTTCGTATCAATCAAAATAGTCACGTGCGGTGAAAGAGATTATTTTCAGGAACAAAGAGAACTGTGATTATTCAACGGTCAGATTTTAAACCAAGGCCGATTCTGATGATGTTGATGTCACTATTTTGCCTTGTCGATATTCCCATATAGGAATTCCTAGAACGCCAATTAGAGATTCGAACGGAAATGTTAATTTTCTATTATTCATTGACGAAACCGCAGATTTGGTACAGTACCAGATAACTATTTTTATCTGGAGCCAAATATACGTCTGGAAAAAAATGAGAGTTTGATTACCCATGTTGTAAATCAATGTATGTCTGGCCCATTGTTTGCTCTTTAGTCGGCCTTGAAAGTATATTCGAAAAAAAATCATCAAGACTGCATCCAAACTGAAGTTTGTTGGTAATTACTTGAGAAACAACAGGATAACTATAACCTCAACACCAAGAGAGTCACCTGTAAATTTTGGCAGTGAATGTTTCAATAGCTTAAGTGTTTTAATTTTGTGAACAATAATATTAAAACAAATGAGGAAGCACTGACGTAAAAATAGTCTCAAAGAACACAGATCTGAATATGAATAGTGGTCTCCCAGGATGCGATTGGCGCATCTATGAACGAACGCTTCCGACTGCAGGCAGTGCTTCACTTCTTGAATTTACACGTGATCAACACCAAATGTGCATAAAGTTTGAAATTGTTAATCTATATCCACTCACAAAATCTCATATCAGTGGAATCTGTTGTAATTGAAATATTAGTTTTTATTTTTGATATTCTGTTTGATTTTTTATGGTTCTGACGACCGAACCGCGGCATTCAAGATCCGAACCTAACCTGCTTATTTCAAGTTTTTAGGTTCGTTCGTTCGAAAGTTGTCGTGTATACGGCCTGACGGACGAACAGAATCGAATTTGAGGATGGATACGTCATTAGTATCAGGTTGAACCTTAACGTTTGAGCCTATTCTCGGCTCAAAATTGGAAAATTGCTCACATGAATGGACGTTCGAAATAATATAGCAAAAATATAATTCATAAATTCTTCTATTAGATGATGACATTGTTAAAATATTTCTAAAGCATGACTGGTAACTACGACAACCGTTGTACTCTTTCAAAAAGCATGTAGGCACCAATTCTTTCGGAAGGTCTATTGGGCAAAAAGAACTAAATCTGTCTCAAGTTCATTCAACTCCATTGTTTCTTGAGCATTTCTTTATATGGAAACAAAACTCTTTGAATCTTTAATGGGGTTCTTCGTATTCGAATTCTTCTCATGCATTCAATTCACTTCTTTTCTATACAGAGTGATTCTTTTAAATACCTAAATAAATTATGTACCTACCTACTGACAAAAACTAAACATTAAATTCTTATTTAGAAATGTCTACTGTCCAATTAAAGCTTGAGAAAATAATTTCTGGATACAGTACAAAATGAAATCAAGGTTTAGTTTTGCAACCACCATGAAACTATAAATTGGACAAGTATTCACCAAGTGGTCAATGGTTTCTTCTTTCTCTGAAGGATCAACCATTAGACTTTTGTTGAATACATTAGAGAACTCTTTTCCGAACGCCAAATTTCTTTGTCACTTCCATTAGATTGCAGGAAGGTATTAATCCATAAAGGTTCGCGTGACTTTAATCTGGCAGTTCTAGTAACTGGGAGGTAAAATACAATTGGAAATAAGTTCGGGTATGAACGAAATTTTTCCCAAGATTTCTAGACTGAGACCTGTCTACGAATATGAGGCGGAAGTATGTATATGCGTTAGCACTGGTAACCAATGTAAAGGTGTAGATCTAATAGATCCACTGATAATTCTCATAGAAACGTTAAGCTGTGCATCAATTTTATGATGATGAGCATTATTGAACCCAACAGATCAAAAGTATTCAGCAGCAGAAAAAACCAAGGCCAAAACTGCTGTACAAAAAGTGCTGGCATCAGCATCCCATGACGAACCAGCTAATTTTGAAGGATATTATCCTGGACTTCACTTTCAAACGTAAATTCTCCAAGTTGACCTTGAAATTCAAAGAAGAATCAAGTTTAACTCCAAAATATTTGGGAGTGTTATTATGATTCAAGACGGAATTATTGGAAGTTACTCTCAATTTTCTATATTTTTGTTGATTCACAGTGCAACAGCTATTTTGGTGTCGATGTTTTTGAGCTGATTCTATACATTTTGATGTCCTGAACTCAAACAATTTTCTGGAAAACGGTCTAAGTAACTGTAAATAGTGCTTTTTAATACTTTTTAATACAATAACAGACTGAATATGAAACCATTGTACCTACATTAATGAATATATAATAATTTTAGAACTCTCATAAATGAATATACTGAATGAAACCCACATTGGTAGATCAGTTTATGTATCTAAAAAAGTAGAGATGATAGAGAAAAACAGATTGCATGTACAGATTAAGCCAAATATAGTTGAAATCAGCTCTAAAATCCCAGGCACCAAAAAAAAATTGTGATTGTGATTCAACAAAATGTAAAAAGAAGACAGATTATTGATAAAAACCAACAGTTCAAATTTGAACTCTTCGCATGGCGTGAATTCGCGTGAAACCGACTCAGCGAAAGGTTAGCCAGCATCGCAATCTCTCCGAAGTGGGTTTATTTCAGCAAACTGTCGCATATTTCATTATTATTGTATGCAAATGGTCGCGACATGGCGTGCAATCGAATTGCATAAGCGCCGAAACAACTGGCCAGTGATTCAGCCTTTATTTTGACCAAAAAAGGATCGATTTCATATTAGACAGACGTGGATTTACGAGCAATTCTGCCAACTGTTTCGGTTAATGAACATCCGACCGATCGAACAAGATTGGTACCACTGGGACTGCCACGCTGACGGGTTACAATGTACGTATGAAATATTTGTTGATTTCGAACAACGCGATAAATAACAGGAGAAAACGTATAGACAGATGGGGTCAATATCGGAGTTGAAGTGTGAAGTTTTTGGTTGGCTGCGTCGAACAGGCTAATTGAAAAGTCCCCGGTCTACCATAGGAAAACACATTTTTTTGACAAAATTCTATTTTATTATTCATCATAGTTGCCTTCGAAGACGATACAGCGATTATAGCGATCTTCCAACTTTTCGATAACATTTTTGTAGTACGATTTTGTCTTTCGCTTCAAAATAGGCCTCAGTTTCGGCGATTACTTCTTCATTGGCGCTAAATTTCTTTCCAGCGAGCATTCTTTTGAGGTCTGAGAACAGGAAAAAAAGTCGCTGGGGGCCAGATCTGGCGAATACGGTGGATGCAGAAGCAATTCGAAGCTCAATTCATGCAATTATGCTATTGTTTTAATCGATTTGTGACACGGTGCGTTGTCTTGATGAAACAGCACCTTTTTTTTCTAATCGGGTTTGCAGGATTTCATCTTTCAAACGATCCAATAACTCTATATAATAATCACTGTTGATGGTCTGGCCTTTTGGAGGTATCAATGAATATTACTTGCGCATCCCAGATTACTGATGCCATAACCATACCAGCTGACTGTTGTGTTTTTCCTCGCTTTGGATTCGGTTCATCGTGTGCAGCCCACTCAGCTGACTGTCGATTGGCCTCCGGAGCCATGTTTCATCTATTGTCACATATCTACGCAATAATTCAGTTTATTGCATTCAAACACCTTTAAACACTGCCCAAAATCATAAACACGTTGTTGCTTCTGATCGATTGTGAGCTCGCGCGGCACCCATTTTGCACACAGCTTTCTCATGTAAAAATATTCGTGAATATGATGCGCACGTTCAGATGATATATTCACAAAGTCTGCTATCTCGATCAACTTCACTTTACGGTCATTCAAAATTATTTTGTGAACTTTTTCGATCTTTTCGTCGGTGGAGCTTCTTTTGGGCGTCCACTGCGTTCGCCGTCTTCGATGCTCATTTTACCACGTTTAAACTTAGGATACCAATCAATGATGGTTGATTTTCCTGGTGTAGACTCCGGAAACTTTTCATCAATCCAAGATTTTGCTTCGAATGTATTTTTCCCTTCAAAAAGCAATATTTTATCACACACGAAATTCTTTTTTTCCATCTTTTTTCAAATAACAAAAGTAGCTACACTCACAACGCAATATCTCACAAACTAATGGTCGGACTTCTGTCAAATTTTGACATGTATCGTTTGAAGGTTAGTACTAACTAAAAATCATATGGATTTAATACTAGCACCGCCATTTGTTAATCAGACCGGGGACTCTTCAATTGGCCTAATACCACTGGGACTGTCACACTGACGGGTTACAATGTACGCAATAAATTACAGGAGAAAAGCGTATGGAATGGACTGATGGAGTAATTATGAGAGTTGAAGTGTGGAGTTTTTGGTTGGCTGCGTCTACCTTTTTTTTTCTCGTTTTCGTACGTGTTGGGAACTGGGAAAACCGAAAGTTAATCAGTGGATTTTATCTACATTAACAAAGGGTTTTTAACAGTTTTCTTTATGAATTTTCAGGGTACAATCGGGAAGGTTTTCTTTTATGTAACTTCCTGACCCGTTTGGTTCACAACTGCTCTAATGAAATGATCATATAAAACTTTTTCATTCCGAAAGAATGAAAATATGAGTGGACGCTATGATGATACTCAGTTAATGGCATCATTTAGTTGGAAATTAACAATCTCGAAAAAATTTTCCTAAAAGAAGTATTCCTAAGGGTTTAACTGAAATATTCTAAATAGCATATTGAGAAGTCCTCCAAAGCCTTTGTGAGAGGAGGCTGGCTAAGAACAAGAACAAACTAAAGGAGCTTACAGGAATTGGAGAACTTAACCCTAAACCCTGTATGTGCTTTGTTAGTTTTAATTTACCGATAAAATCTGTTCTCTGGTTCTCCACTAAATCACCCAAGTTTTCTGAAAAGCGATCTAAGAGGCTGTGGAGGAAGTAAACTGTTATGCTAATGTTAAAACTGAGAATTCTAAAATTTTAAAGAAAATGTTGCACTACTTAAACAAATGAACACCAGACGTTGGTATGAGCCTCGTTCATCATTGATGTGATGAATTGTGGATTTTCAACAAATTGCCTTATTTGACAAACATCAAATATATCAGCTTTCAGTTTCAACGTACCAATCTCAAGACATTTACTTCGGAAATAGGTACTCAAAACAATTTAAGAAAGTGTTCCATCAGCTATAACTTAATATGCAAAGGCAGAAGTAATATTTTCTCTCTTGTAACCAAAACCTCGTGGATTACATTCTATTTGAATCATGACATCTCCTTGAAGGCCAATTTCTGCTGATCCAGAGTTTATTTTGAGCTCTGTTATTCCAAAGGTATAAGAGGCAAGGCTATTTAGAATATCTGCTTTGGTGTCCAAGGAGCAATTTTACTATTTTTAAATCAACACAAATTTTTTTCAATAATTTTTTAAAGGCTCTTTTTCACAATGATAGTAACTCTCCCGATAGTTCTATCGTGATAATAACTATCGCAGGAACTATCACCAAATATACTACGTGGTAGTTACTATCGCACTGTCGCGTCAGCACTCTCGAGAGTTACTATCATCGTGAAAATAAGCTTTTAAGGTTTAACTGAAATAAACATCCAGAGCTCCAGTAAGAGGAGGCTACCTAAGAGCAACCTAAGAGAGACCAATTGTATTATGTGTGGGCTTTATTACTGTGCTCTATCGCTACATCGGGCACAGCATGAATTTTTGTTATAGGTAGTACTCCGAGTCAAACATAATTCAAATTGTAGGACACCTGAGACCTTCTTCTGGTCCAATTTCAATTAAATTTGGTATGGTATTTGGTTTGATTGGCGACTGAATTAATGGTAATTTCAATTTTTTTTGTTTATCCCCCAGGTAAATCCTAAAACTTCGAGGATCTCAATATCACGCGTTCAACTCCGATTTTCATGAATTTGGTAAAGACTTTCGGATTGGGCAGTAAGTGGTTTCACACCAATTTCAGGGAGTAGAAATGAGAACAGTTCTCCTAACTCAGACATATTCAAAGCTTCTGAGAGGTCTCACAGAAGCCTGGAAGATTAGGGATAGGAAACATTTTTTGAACAAATATCCCATTGTCTATAAGGACAAAATATCCCTAACGTGTGATTTGAATTCATCTCTTGAAACTGTTCATACCTACTCGTTCAGTAGGTCTTGCCAACTCGACAAGATGTAACGAAAATAGTGATGGATAATGAACCATCAAATCTTGCTGAATGATTGTTGATTTCCTCCCAAATTTTGTACTCCATTCAAAATTGTGTTTCGAATAAATTCAAAAGTATCCAGACTTTCCAGACAATTCCCTTCATATGCAGCTCACATCGAATGAAACATTCTTCGACGTTGATCTTATGTACCTATGTAGTATCGATCCTGTAACGAAAGGAGCATATATGCAGGATGGAATATGTGGAGTGTTCGTGTTTCAATGTCAAGCGTAAAATTTCAAGTATGCATTTGAAACTCGAACACAACGTTGAGTTCAATCCATTGATACGATAAGCTCGTAGATATTCAAATGAGCCTAGCAGTCTGGCAAAAGAGCATCCCAGGAAATAAAATAAGCGAATAACGGAGTGATATCACGCCATCTAGGGTTTCAAACGCGGAAAATCCAATATGAGAAATGCATGAATGCTTAGGATCATTTTCTCACTTTTATACAGGTATTTTCCTCAAATCTATAGCACCCCTAGTGCCACAACAATTTTTTTCTTGTTTATGTCAAGATTCAAAAGATGCCTGTCAAAATTTTAAAACATAGAAAGAGTTCAGCCTGGATCGAGATATTGAAGGTTAAGTGACGCTACAAAGAATTATCTCTAATGAAGAAGTAATTGCTGAGATTAAAGCCTATTTCGAAAGCAAAGACGAATCTTTCTAGAAAAAGGTATTGAAAAGTTAGAGGAGAGTTCATGTTTTACTCTTAAGGAGACCATGTTGACGAATTATGTTGAAATTTCAAGACAATATGTGTTTTTACTGGTTAGGTTTTAGGTTCAGGACTTATTGAGTATTTAAGCGTATAAGAACTCTTAAATTGATTGGTTATGAAATTTTATGCATTTTCTGGCTTACGCCAAGCCAAGCAGCTGTCACGAAATGAGGTTCTGGTCATTGTATAGGGTGTTTTTATCGAGGTATATAACCTGGCATTTCTGTCCAAGATGTCGACCGATTCAACAGCTGTCAAGTGATTCATTCTTAGTTTGGTTTGGCAATTCATCATGAATAGACTCACGCCTGAACAACGCTTGCAAGTAGTGCAATTTTATTTCGAAAATAATGGTTCTGTTGGGAATGCGTATCGCGCACTACGTCCATTAGCGATGAAGCGCACTTCTGGTTGAATGGCTACGTCAACAAACAAAACTGCCGCATTTGGAGTGAAGCTAATCCTCAAGTGTATGTCGAAACACCGTTACATCCAGAAAAACTGACTGTTTGGTGCGCTTCATGGGCTGGTGGAATCATTGATTCGTACTTCTTCAAAAACGATGATGGCCAGAACGTTACAGTCAATGGTGATCGGTATAGAGCCATGATTACTAACTTTTTCATTCCTGAATTGAACAACCATGATGTCCAGGAGCTGTGGTTCCAACAAGAGGGCGCAACATGTCACACAGCGCGTGCCACAATCGATTTATTGAAAGACACGTTTGGTGACCGCCTAATTTCACGTTTTGGAACTGTGAATTGGCCTCCAAGATCTTGTGATTTAACACCGCTAGACTACTTTCTGTGGGACTATGTAAAGTCATTGGTCTATGCGGATAAGCCACAAACCCTTGACCATTTGGAAGACAACATTCGCCGTGTTATTGCTGATATACGGCCACAAATGTTGGAAAAAGTCATCGAAAATTGGACGTCCAGATTGGACTACATCCGAGCCATCCGTGGCCAGAAATCATATTTAAAATGTAATGCCACAAGATTATCTTGCGGTTAAATAAAATTCATGTCAATCGAATAATCCATCGTTGTTTTATTGCAATTTAAAGTTCTATAGCTCTAAAAAAACACCCTTTAGAACTGCTGACGACGCATTTTCAATAGAATTACATTCTATGCCGAATAGACCTCTAATGTATGAAAATTGGAGGCTTTGTTGATCGATTGAAAAACCCATATATACTCAAAACTGCTCTCAATCTTCCCATTTTAACAGCCCAGACTCAAAAATCATCTCTGACGTCAGAAACTATTTATTCAAGTTTAGTAGATAGGCTGCTCTTCGAAAACGCTTTTCTTTTGATGATATTTAAAAAAAGTGTTTTTTATAAGCAACCTATAGTCGTCTTATGGATTCAAAGTGGACATGATGAATCAAATGAACCACAGGATATTCAGTTTTATGACCATTCTGAAGGCATTATCGGTTCAGCCTCTAGAGCTCAAAATAACCTAATAGAATTTCGAGGAGTATTCATATTTGTTTTCCTTAACGATTTCATGGTAATGAACCATAATAAGAACTCGTTATCATAAAATCCTCTTCTTGTAACATTATCCTAGAGATATACCGAAATCCGATCGTCATAAATTCAACCTATTCTAGCCAAAATATTCATCGCCATTTCGTCAAGCCAATAAATGTGCCATTTGCATTTTCCTAAACGGATTTAAATCATATGGAACGAGCCCCCATAATATCAAATATTTACGGTCACGACCGAGATATTTACAATTTAAGCACAAAGTTTCCTGTGTCAAGTTCACGAAAGAGACACTTTATATTGTATGGTCGCGTGGTGTTCGGCCATAAACTTCAATTAGAAGGATCTTTAGTAGGCTGAACGTCAGGACTGCTGTAGTGGAATAACGGCTGGATAACGGTGCTGAAGAACCTACTAAATCAGCTGGATACTATGCAGGCTGTGTGCTGGCAGACCTCGATGTTAGCTTTCATTAAGTTACTTATGCGAATATATACACATTGATGGTTTTGGCTGCACTTTGTTGCAACTGCGGTTTTCCATGAACAAAAGATAATGCTTCCGAGTCTACTAAATATTGAGGATGCTTTGTAATCGTTTTTGAGAAGATTAAAATGTTTGCCCCCAATCTCAAGATTTCTGCTGTGAAAATGCATTTTAAAATTACTTTGGTTTGGTGTTTATCTATATGTGTGTACCAAAAACCTTGTTATATAGTCAATTTCTACAAATTTCATTCCATACCAATTTTGCAATTTTTGCAGATTGGGTGCACGTTGGGCTTGTACTAACCTGAAATTCTTAGGATATCTGTATTTGGCATTTTATTGAAATAAGATTGATGAAATTTGCTAAAAATTTACAGGTTGGATTGTGAGTAGTTGAAAATTTGAGTTTATTTTATCAATTCAACGTGCACTTTGAACAAGCGACAACGTGAACTTCTCGGAACCTAAATATTTCGCGTTTTACTGATCTGATGTTCATAAAATTTTGTGCGGAAATTCGTTTTGAGTCATTTTGTGGTTCTAGAGAAATTTCAGGTGTTCCGAATATACTGTGCTCAATTGGCATCACATATTTTCAAATTTATTTGATAAATGTCAATTTTTCTCAATGTTTGAAAAAACAAAAAAACTAAAAGTACTCACTAGGGCCGATCTTCTGTTGTTTTTCAAATTTGATAGTACGGTGACGATTCTTAGAGAGAAAAACTTCACAAAACTTTCTGCTTTCATTCTGAATAAGACCAAAGAAACGCAGTTTCTAACAGAATTAGAAATTTCGAGCTTTTAAGCCGTTGTCTAGTCAGGTTTTCACATGACGCTTAATACTGCGGTAAGCATCTTCTGAGGTTTCGATTACAATACTGTTACCTCAAAGTAATAAACATAGATAGAGGGAGCATATGTCATTTTTAGTAAGCAATTTTTTGTCCCCAACATGAACTATCAAATTTGACATGAAGCGCGCGGAAATGAAAACATATCAGTGATAAGATATTTCACTTAATTCGCGAGTTTCTCCACAAAGAACGCACTTCTTATGTCCCATAGTGAATCAACGTTTCGTATTACTTCACAATATATTGAAATAAACACCTACATATAGCAGAAATTTAGAAAACAAACTTCAACCGCACCAAACTACGTGAAACAACCGATGACACAAGGAGAGCAAAAGATGCCAATCCTTGGATTTCAGCGGGTAGATACAGAAAATAATAAATATTCTGCTTATTATAAATTCGACAATAAGGAAAAATATCGGATTCCAAATATTCAAATTTGCATATTTAATCGGAAATCATTAAAATAAATATATTTCATTCAATATATTATACACTCGTAACGATATAGTTAAATTGTGGATTTAAAAATAATCACAATACGACAACGTAATCTAACCATGTTGGGGACATGAAAAATTGCTATAAAAATCTATGATAGATACGCTTACCTTGAATATTGGTCAATCCAATATCAAGAAATTAAAATTTCGTACAATGTTAATTTCAAGTTTCATAGGGTTAATGTGAAACATTCAAAATGCTTTTTGGGATGAACCTACTGTTCTATTATTTCAACGTCAAATAATACTTTCCGTAAACAAAGAAAGATTCAATTAATCACTGTAGGTTGGTATCCATTACGTCGGTTGGTATTGAGTTGCCTAGGGTTTTTTTTTCTTTCGTGAATGAGATATCAACTTTTAAGGTCACATGTCCATGTCTAACTATTTAATTTCAACCCATATCAGATTTTATCAGGTACTAGATCCAATGTTTTACGTAAACTGGTGAATATGGCCAAACGAAATCTTATAAACTTGTTCAACACTATGTCTTGATATACGATAAACATTATGACAAATCAACTGTATAGGTCAACTCTCCTTGGATGTTGTTTTTGAACAGTAAGTTTACATAATGAAATTTCATATTATGTGGTTTATATGTATATCACCTCTAAAAATAAATTGATGAAACCCAAATCTGTAGGGAATGCCAAACCTAACTCAACTTAATGTTAGAAAAATTTATTTATTTTATTATTTAGATATCAATTGAAGATTTCACAGTGAAGTCATATATTTAAGCGATAGAAAATCCAGTACCGCCTAAAATCGGAATTAAGTTAAGGGAATTGAAACACAATCGCATGAAAACCAAAGCAGACTTAATAAAAATTAATTATATGCAAAAATATGTTTCCCAAACTCATGAAAGTGTATTAACAACTAAATTTCTTTCCATAAACTTGTTTACGAAATGTGAATAAACATGGAGAATGACTTTCTGATCTCGGCGAGTTATTTCCAAAGTTTTATAATTTTGATAAAGTTCAAATTATTCAAATTGAGTCTAATTCAATTCTCAAGGCCAACTTGGTCGGCGCAAAATAGGGAAGGAAATATTTAGTCAAAAATACGATTTTATTCGCATAAACTGGAAGAGGAAAACCACTTTCATTATTTGTACTCTGTTTCTGTTCGAAATATGTTTAAGAGATTATATTCACAACTAACCTTTCGATAATGGGAAATAATAGAATTAAACCAATTATACGGAGGATTTCGAATTCAGGAGTTAGTTCTATAATAAATAAACACAGAACTGTGGGAATAAAAACATTTTATTTGGTTGGAATAAGTTCTTCATTAGGTGAAATATGACATCAACGACGACGACGTTGTTTTTTCTGAAATGCCCAAACATCACCTAACAACTTCATGAAAAGACATGCGGCTAGAATATATCTTGCTTGGTCTGGCAGATATTCCATAAACCATAAGATTGGAAACTGAAAATAATCAAAATATAGGAACCCAATTAAAAGCATTCTCAATTCATTTCAAAATGAATTGTGAAATGTTATTCCGAGTCTTCACAGCTTCTTTGAAATAAGATTTTATTTCAAGGATAACTATTGAAAACAATAAGCATTCTAATGCTTCAGAATTTACATAGGCGTACAACTTTGCTTCCACCGTTTTTTTCCGAAATTCGAGGCTTAATTGTAAAAAAAATGGTAATACATTCATGACTCGAAATATTGTCCATCGCTGGCCACTACTTTCTCCCATCTATCGGACAGAATATATCCCGCTTTGAAAAAACTGGTCTTCTTTTGAAACGATCCACGAAACGATCCAATTTTTCACTTCTTCATAAGATCGGAAATGATGGTTAGCCAGGCCGTATGCCATTGATCGAAACAAGTGATAGTCCGAGGAAGCAATGTCTGAAGAATACGTTCTTGAAGCATTGAAACCACTTTCACCACGTTCTTTCATTGATAGCCGCCTCACCATAGCTATTCGATGAGCCACAGCCACAGATTTCTTCATATTAAAGCAGAAAATTTAAACCTCCCGCAAATGACGAGAATTTAGCTAGTAAGCTGACATGTTTAATTTATGATGCAGACACAAATCTACTAATATTTCGATGGCTTTATGTTTACGAATACCTAAGCTTATTGTATGACATCTACGATCTTTTTTTTCTCGACTACCACTTACCGCTACAGTCATCTAAAGCAAAACGGCGGAAGCCAAGTTGTACATCTAACATATAAAAACCGTATACATGCAACTAATTATATTAAGTTACTTTAGGCTAGGTTGAGAGCTTTTATCGAATTTTCATTCATGTACAATATTGTTTCAGACCTATATACATGCAATTTAATCAGTTTATAGGTTAGGTGCTTCTCTTCAATTTTCGTTCTTGTACAATATTATTACGAATACATGCAACTTAATCAGGTTATCATTATATATCGTTCACGGAAGCTGAAAACAATAGTCGATAGTGAAAAAATCGGATATCTCATTGTAAGATCTACTAACATACAACAATTATTGAGTGGAGTCAGGCACGAAGCAACACGATATTACTTCCATTAGGCATTATAGTATGTAGAGTGTAGCCATAATTTTCGATACGGTGTCGTGAGGAAAACTTACAACAACTATGTACCTCTATTTATTCGGAAGCAATTATGTCTTGGGAAATAATGAGGATATGTTTGCCATGGATAATATGATCTAATAAGCGATTATTAGATTTTCAAAATGAGACATTGAGGAAGTTATAGAGCATGGGCATACTTGATTGTAAATTTATATAGGTAACATTAAAAATTAAGCAAAATAAAATATCTACCTTCAAAATTTTTTGTTATAAAGGATTCCATTAAAATTTCAACTCTTTCGAATGTACAAGGTGGCCAAATTTCGATGTTTTAGCACTACAACTTTCAAACCAGAGAAGATACACAAAATCTGATACCCACTTCTCGGTCTCTTTTTCTGAGAAACTAACAAGAGTAGTATTCATTTTTGGCCACCTTCTTTTGGTTTCGAGTTATAAGCAGAAATTGGAAAAATGGCGATATCGAAAAACATTTATATATCCGCTAATACTGATGATAGAGCTCTGAAATTAAAACATTATACAGGCACTTTTTTACGTAGAATCTAGTGGCGTCCTCGTATTTTCAAAAGGGTTTTTAATTACGAAGCTATGACCCAAAGTTATGTTTTTTCAAATGGGAACACTAAATTTTTGTGTCATTTTTTGAAAGCTTGATTTTTCCTGATTTCAAAAATATATAACATCGTATGATTCGGATCAATATAAATAATATGAAATGGCCAAAAACCTCTTTTCACCTAAGAGTCTCAATATTTCTATGGATTCAACTGTTGATGAACACAGAAAAATTGAGCTTTCTTAACAACCTTTCGTCGATCTGATTATTTCTATGTATTTCACTTATTTCTACAAAATTCGAATCTAGATATGTTTTATAAATTTCTTATCTAAAAATTGATTTGGAAATAACGGAGAAACCACAAGATCGAATTTTTCAATCGAAAGAGTTGTATTGAGATGCATGTATCAGAATATTATTTACATAGATCTCCAGAATCAATACGCACAAGTACTAATCCATTTTAAACAGTATATGAAACAATGCATATATGATTGAACTCAACAATTTAATTACGAAGGGATAAACAAGAAATAATATTTAACTTAATAATGACAACAATTGCCCAATGCACAGTCGACACCTCTTCTCGATATTTCAATAGATGAATATTTGAAACTGTGTTCAAGCTACCTAGGAAACTTTTTCCAAGTTCGTTTATCTTTTCGAAACTATTTGTATAAAATAATTATAGATTCGAATTTTGTAGAAATAAGTGAAAAGCATATAAATAATCAGATTGACGGAAGAACACTTCTCTTGTTATAGAAAGCTCAATTCTTCTGTGTTCATCAACAGTTGAAACCATGGAAATATTGAGACTCTTAAGTAAAAAAAGGTTTTTGACCATTTTCTGTTATTTATTTTGATACGAATCATACGATGTTATATATTTCTGAAATCAGGAAAAATAAAGCTTTCAGAAAATGGCACAAAAATCTGTGTTCCCATTTGAAAAAACATAACTTTGGGTCATAGCTTCGTAATTCAAAACCCTTTTGAAAATACGAGCACGCCACTGGATTCTACGTAAAAAAAGTGCCTGTATAATGTTTTAATTTCAGAGCTCTATCATCAGTATTATCGGAGATATAAATGTTTTTCGAAGTCGCCATTTTTCCAATTTTTGCTAATAACTCAAAAACAAAAAACGTGGCCAAAAATGAATACTACCCTTGTTAATTTCTCAGAAAAAGAGACCGAGAATGGGGTATCAGATTTTGTCTATCTCATCTGGTTTAAAAGTTGTAGTGATAAAACATCGAAATTTGCCCACCCTGTACAGTACCTATTGGGCATGCATAAATAATTTTTCTCTGGAGATAATAGTATTATACAAGTTTAAAAATGGTACACTACAGGGCTGATTTTAGAATAAAAAACAAATACAAATAAATTTCCATGAACTTTTTTGAAAGATCGCCCTCAAGTCAGTAACACAGGCATTTATAGGTTAGAAATACAAGAAAAATGGCTTTTAAGGGTTCGTCATTGTATCAAAACTTTTCCTGATCAAAATACAATTGAGAACAACGATATACTCACTAAGAGGGCTTCAGTAAAACCACCCATAGATGAAGCCAGTAATAATTGTCTGCTACACATTTGACATCGCTGAACATCACGAAATACTTTTCTAACCATAATCAAAAATAATATGAATCGACAGCATGCTTTAGGTAAAACTCCAATGTAGTATAAAATAGGGAATGCACTTAGAACAGCTTCATAAGGGTACATAATTTGTAATCGAGATGAAAATGTTTCTTAGTTTTGGTCATTTTCAAATATATAGGGAAACTTATTGTGCATGTTAAAATTCACTGGACATTTGGTGCTTCTTTCAAAATGTTGACTGAAGTTGACAAACGTCATAGGTTTTCTTTAGTCTCGAAATACAAAAATATACATAGAGAAGTTGTGACGGTTTGAACTAAAAACTTAATATCATATGATGATTAAAAAAAATCTGCGAAGTGTGTTACTTGGTAGGTAGATCCGTTAACAGTTTTTTATGCTCACCATCATAGCTTCGTAAATCCCTCCTACTGAAACCGAAAGCAAAAACTCAGGAGTAGTGATAGTTTCAGTTCTCTTCATATCCCTTATGACTTTCTTGACAAAAATCAAAAACAGTACCAATTTACATAGTGGCTTTGGTAGTAGACCAACGTAGTAAAATATTGGAAAGGTGCTCATTACCATAAGAGCGTTTCTTTCGTAGTTGGTCATAGTGCTGATGTATGACGTTTACAATCTGATTGAATAACATCTTTGAACTACAGTAAGGTTGTATTATTTTTGCATCATGACAAAATACTGAAATGTTTGACGTTCTGGCGAATGGATGATATTTGAATCTACATGTCATTTTGATGGTTATCATCGAAGAGTCGTCTTCATTTTCTTCTTCTTCCTCGCATCGTCATGGTACTCTGAAAATATGAAACATCGAAACTTGAAATATCATTAAATTAAACCTTTTTCGAGCTTTTGGATTGAATTCAACCTTTTTTCCAGCTCGAAAACATCAACTTATGCCTGAATCTACTAAAAGCCCAGCATGTATCAGGAGTGGAATCGGTGTCCGCACAAGAACTGAGAGATGGCAAGTTGAAGGCTATTTTGGCGTTGTTTTTCGCCCTTTCACGTCACAAGCAGGCTGCTAAACAAAGGGCACAGCAAGTTCAGCAGCAACAGCTGGCAGATATGACGCCAAACAGGTAAATATACATGTGTTGTATATCATTCTCATAGTTCTATTGTACTCTGGTTATTCTATTGTATTCAGAAATTGCACACATCGGACGAGTTGTATAATCATATTCTTCAGGTAATTCATATTCAGATTAATTTTCAAACATATTCATCGTTTTTTAGAGTTTTTGAAGTGTTACTTCATAACAAAAAATTAAAAATTCTCGAAAAGCAGGGACGTCTAGTCAGAAGCTTTTGAGCGCTTGTTCAGTAATAGTTGAATGAATTTCATGAGTTTAGTCGGAGAATATTCAATAACCTTCTGAAATATTTGATTTTCAGAAAATCATACCGACTTTTGTGTCGAATATTTTTCTCTGAATATCTATGGTGATAAATTTTGATCATTAATCGATATTAATATCAAGAAAATAAATTGAATAATTTATTACATACATATACTGACAAAGAAACTGCCACAGCCAGAAGGAACTGTTTCAATTTTAATTTTTTTTGGTGAAACATAGATAGTAGGTATAGCAAGGAGTAAATGATTGAATTTGAAGCAAAAATCGTGAAGGTTTTTCCATGTAAACAATTTTTGTTACTGAAATATTTTAGTCGTTTTTTGCAAGTTTTTTTGAATTTTACAACAAACCAGCTGTTTGAGGAGATCCAAAGTAGATGTTCTGTTCATGCCTAGAGCACATGTACGCGGAATTTATCGCGAGCTAATTGAATTTGAATGAGGTCGAATTATTGGTCTACGGGAGGCGGGTCTGTCATTTCGAGTAATCGCTAACCGTATAAACAGAAATCCAACTACTGTCATAAGATGTTGTCAAGCGTGGTTTGATAATGCCCAAAATCGAAGAAGAGTAGGCACTGGACGTAAAAGGGTACAAATGAAGTTCAAGATCGACGTCTAACAGTTATGGCCATTAGAGACCGATTTGTGACAACTCAATCTTTGGCTGATGAGTGGTTAGGAGAACAAGGCCATCCTGTAACTGTCCGAACGGTTTACCACTAGATAAGGTCTTTTGGACTGCAGCATTATCTACCCCATCTTGTGTTACCTCTGACGGTTGAGCATCGCCGGCAATGATTACGGTGGTGCAGAGAACGTCAACATTGGAATGTTGAATGGCATCAGGTCGTCTTTTCTGAAGAATCTCTATTCTCCTTGGGTGCACATCATAGCCGAAGAAGGGTTAGATAACGTCGGGGCGGAAGACGTGAAACTCAGTTTGATGTTGAGCGTCATATTCACCGGACAGTAAGCGTTATGGTATGGGGTGCTATTGCACCTGCGAGGTAACATGACAGCGCTGCGTCACATTCAAGAAATAGTTGAGCCATATGTTCTCCCTCACCGTAACCGGCTCGAAAATCCAATATTTCAGCAAGATAAAGCCCGACCTCTTGTTGCCAGAGTTAGTTCAAACTTTTTCGAAGCGACCCATGTGAATCTTTTGCCATTGCCGCCCAGATCCCCCGATCTTTCGCCCATAGAGTCAGTCGCTTTATCAGTACGTCGTTATATGCGATCTCGGTATATACACTATGTCTTCAGTGGTTTTTACAAAGAACTGTGTCGGTAATCTCAATTGTCGTCGCTATAACCGATATGTCGTTATATCCGATGTCGTTATAAGCAATATTCACTGTTTTTAATTACTATTTTGAAGAGATTATCCTGTTTACGGTAAAAAAGATGAGACATAATATTTCACCATTTTGTCAAAATGATTGGCACTCATGAAAATTAAATCCTGAAGAACTTCTTAAGCCTGCTTCATTTTCATTGCGAATTATCCAACTAAAGGCTTGACCTCACGTTCAGCTTAACCATCAAAACAAATAGTGTTTCATTCGAGCTTGTATAATGAACTCCATCGCAATATCGTTGACATCATATTGGATAATGTCTGGTACCAAAATAAAAGTATCACAATGAAGGGCCTCGTAACTGGATTATCAACATCAGTACCCATTTAATTAAATTCAGAAATGTCCACAGTTCGGACCGTCAAGCTGGTGAACGTTCACTTTAGCGGTTTTCCAACGAAGAAATACGAAATCGATACCGGTTCACTCCATCCGAGTGTATCAGTTTAATTTTCCGGAATTATATAATCGAGTGAACGAATTCATTGTAATAAGTTTCCTGCTGCGAAAATGGAATCGGGAGAGCATAACGAAACTGTGGAGGGTGGTGGTGAATGAGAAATACGACACTGAGAGGGATTAAGTAAGGAATTCCTAATCGATTGGCTGAACAGTTGATTTTTGGGGGTTTTCGATATTTCCACGGCTTGCTGTGAGTATTATACTTGCAACTTTTAACGCTCGTACGGAGTGCTATATGATTTTGTCTAAATGTCTATAATTTTCGAATTTTGAGCTGAAGATGGTCGCAAAACGATAAGGTTCAAAGGTTAATGACGAATTCCTAACGAAAATCAATTCTGTTCAGCTGTAAACACTGCGAATTTTATGCAAATGAAATTTTGCATTTAGATGTATCGGGTGTTCCAAATTCTAGTGTCTAGTGAGGAGATATCAGAATCCCTTTGAGCTAGAAGAGATCTCCTCACTGGACAATGAATTTGGGACACCCTATACAGTAATAATTTCCAGCTTTATGCGAAATTTCTTGTTGATCGTATCACCAGAACCATTTTTGATTTTTACCCATGTGAAGGGTGTTTTTTTTAGAGCTATAGAACTTTAAATTGCAATAAAACAACGATGGATTATTCGATTGACATGGATTTTATTTATCCGCAAGATAATCTTGTGACATTACATTTGAAATATGATTTCTGGCATACGACCGCCACGGCTGGCTCGGATGTAGTCCAATCTGGACGTCCAATTTTCGATGACTGTCACCAACATTTGTGGCTGTATATCGGCAATAACACGGCGAACGTTGTCTTGTCTTCCAAATGGTCAAGGGTTTGTGGCTTATCCACATAGACCAATGACTTTACATAGCCCCACAGAAAGTAGTCTAGCGGTGATAAATCACAAGATCTTGGAGGCCAATTCACAGGTCCAAAACGTGAAATTAGGCGGTCACCAAACGTGTCTTTCAATAAATCGATTGTGGCATGAGCTGTGTGACATGTTGCTCCGTCTTGTTGGAACCACAGCTCCTGGACATCTTGGTTGTTCAATTCAGGAATGAAAAAGTTAGTAATCATGGCTCTATACCGATCACCATTGACTGTAACGTTCTGGCCATAATCGTTTTTGAAGAAGTACGAACCAATGATTCCACTAGCCCATGAAGCGCACCAAATAGTCAGTTTTTCTGGATGTAACGGTGTTTCGACATACACTTGAGGATCAGCTTCACTCCAAATGCGGCAGTTTTTTCTTGTTGACGTAGTCAATCAACCAGAAGTGCGATAAAAGATAAATGGACGTAGTGGTCCGTACTTCTTCAAAAACGATGATTACTAACTTTTTCATTCCTGAATTGAACAACCATGATGTCCTCGAGCTGTGGTTCCATCAAGACGGCGCAACATGTCACACAGCTCGTGCCACAATCGATTTATTGAAAGACACGTTTGCTGACCGCCTAATTTCACGTTTTGGACCTTTGAATTGGCCTACAAGATCTTATGATTTAACACCGCTAGACTACTTTCATTGGTCTATGCGGTTAAGCCACAAACCCTTGACCATTTGGAAGACAACATTCGCCGTGTTATTGCCGATATACGGCCACAAATGTTGGAAAAAATAATCGAAAACTGGACGTCCAGATTGGACTACATCCGAGCCAGCCGTGGCGGTCATATGCCAGAAATCATATTTAAAATGTAATGCCACAAGTTTATCTTGCGGATAAATAAAATTCATGTCAATCAAATAATCCATCGTTGTTTTATTGCAATTTAAAGTTCTATAGCTCTAAAAAAAACACCCTTCACTTCCTCGTATTTTTACTGAATTTTCTGTTTGTTGAAAATATGGAATCTGGATATATTCCAAAATGTCCAAAGCAAAACGGTTTTGCGGTATACCGAACCCCATATTATCTCACCAAATTTCTCAACTCATTCACCAAAAGGGGTAGCAGCTCGTTGTTGACGGAAATGCCTCCTCGAACCGGGAATTTATGCGAAGATTCGAATCCGTCCGAAACTCCATAAAATTGAAAATTAACCCCTGGCGTAATTTATAATTCCGCTACGTTTAGGCGTAGGGAAGTAAATCATGCCGAAAATTAACCGCGGGGATTATAATTTATGGGCTGTGTGCCGGTTATTTCGCGTTTCCGATACGTGGCCGATAGGCCCGGTGTTTGAGCCGATACGTTTTGGGGTAAATTCGAAATAGCGACATTGCACAAATTGTCGTTTCCTTCTCTATGCGTATAAATCAAGTTGGTGGTCGGAATGAATTTTTGAGGGTTGGTATGGTTGTAACGTTCAATAAGTACCGGGCCTAACAAGTAAAAACATATTTTTTCGTAAAATTTGACTTCATTCGTCAACATAGTCACCTTCAATTCAAGGGTGATATACAGGGTGGGCCACGTTCAATGGTACCCTACACTTTTACGTTGAACGAAAGGTACGATTTTAAAATTGGGCTTCTTTAGTACAAAGGACTGCTCTATCGATCTTAAATATTTTCAGTGCTGCGGTTATATCAAAAAGTACTAACAACTTCGATATTTCAAATTGAACACCCTGTATATTATTACTACTTGCTACTTTCCGTAAAGCATCTTGATCATTTATGTATTCAGTTCCTTGTCCCTATCTCTAGCGGTTTTCGAGTAATTGATTGATTTACTTCTTTTTTTTGTGCGAATTATCGCCAATTAAACATTTATCACTTTGGTTTACTTGGGATCCCAGAAAACTCAAATTTCGGTTATGGATTTCCCATAGAGTAATAAACATAGATAGCAGAAGTATACTCAATTTTTACATGTCCCCAACATGGTTATAGATTACGTTGTCGAATTGTGATATATTTTCAAATCCACAATTTTACTTTATCGTTATGAATGTGTATTATATTGAATGAAATATATTCATTTGAGTAATTTCCCATTAAATATACAAATTTGAACATTTGGAGTCTGATATTTTTCCTAATTGTGGAATTTATAGTATGCAGAATATTTATTATTTTCTGTATCTACCTGCTGAAATCCAAGGTTTGGCAACTTTTGCTCTCCAAGTGTTATCGGTTGTATCACGTCGTTTGGCACGCTCAAAGTTTGTTTTCTGAATTTCTGATATATTTAGGTATTCATCTCGATATATTTCGAGTTGATATGAAACGTTAATTCAATATAGGACATAAGGAGTGCGATTTTTGTGCAGAAACTCTCGAATTGACTGAAATATCGTATCACTGATATGTTTTCATTTCCGCGCGCTTCAATCAAATTTGATAGTTTATGTTAGGGACAAAATTTGCTTACTGAAAATAACATATGCTCCCTCTATCTGTTTATTACTCTGAGTGATTACCAATATGCCATGGGTCATTTGTTCAAAATCACAGATTTAGCGTTTCTTCGAAAACTTTTGATGTTCTTTTTTCTCATGCAAGAACATGTCTGTACTGTAGGTATATTATTGTTCACAAGGAAGATGAGAAATTCAGTTTCATTTTAATCCTTGTGTAAAATTCAAATACGTATACGATAACAAGTATGAGTATAAGCCAAGTTGTCCGCGCACTGACTGCCGCCATCTATGCGGTCGAAAGTAGAACTACGGGTATGTAGACCGGCGCCTTCGCCAATTGGTAACCAAATTTGATTTCGAGCTTGGCTTGAAACATTCATCGTATTTCCATAACATGTCGCTACTAATGCAAATCTTGTGTCACTTTAGCAAGCTTCAGCATACATTTCAAATGCATCACAATATGTCATGTGCCCTAACGTTGCTATGTCGAGGCCTGAAGATATTATTGAAGAAATTGAAGAAATTTTTTTTCAACCGCCGTCGGCTGATTACTTCGATGCTTTAATTGCCTCAGTAATATTTCGTTCAGTAAATACTAAACTGAGGCACTTAAAGCATCAAAGTTATTAGCCGATGACGGTTTATATTAACGTTCATATCGAGGTTAATCTTGATTTTTTGCTTTTTTCACACTGTTTTTATAAACACTTTTAGGGACCCTCAGTATAAGGTTCCGATTTAGCTTACTATATTTATAAAAAACTCCATCAGCTCAATGAAACGCCTTAATTTCGCAAAATTTATTATTTGAATATTTCAAAACATAAACACTATACCTACCAAAGGAATAGATATCGACTATATTAACACATGATAGGTATGAAGGGAATTGATTTAACAAGTTTCGTCGAAGTTTCATGGATGGAAAATTAGTTTCTCACGAAATGAGTTATCGATTTGAAATTCAATCTTGTAAGGAGATTGAACGTATTAAAATTTCATGTGGTATTTATTTTTTGCTCTTTCGAGTCTTTGTTAGACTTCTCAGACGTTCTGGCAAAGGTTATAGGTACATGTCTTGTATAAGGTTAAAGGTTCCTTATACTACCCTGAATACTACTGAATTCGTTCCCATTAGCGACATTAATAAATTGTTTTCATATCAACATTCTAGTTTCGATAAAGAATTCATCGACTCATGTGTGAGAAACAGAAATTAGTTGGTGAGATATCGTTGATTCAGATGAATTTGCTTTAAGCATTAACACATAAAAACACAATACACAAATACGAAAAATTCGTTCACTCAATCGGTTTGTTATAACGAAAAAACAACATGAAATTCATAAATTTGAATCGCATGTTGTAGAAACTACTAATATTATATGAGCATTTCAAACCACCTAACTCCATTCTGACGCGAATTCAACTCCTATATTCAGGCAACCCGTAATGCACTACCGTCCGACTTGTTAGTGTATTTGGGGTTGCGTGCAGACGTCGAGCATTCCCGAAGAGCCAGGCATACATACGATATTCAAAGTTTAATCGCGATGGCAATCTGGATTCTGAACTATTTCAAACATGTTATTCCTTCGTATCTAACAAAACAATGTATGATCATTTGAAAAAGAAAAATATGAAATTATTAGTTGCATTTTTTGGAAACAAAATTTATTAGCAAAAATTATCAAACTTCCTAGAGTAAGATAGAATAATAATCCTTATGATTTTTGAGGCCTTTCTCAATATCTTTTCATATTGTTGGAAACTAATTTTAGTATTCGATGCATAAATCACAGGAACTATCAGTTGAATTGTGATGCACTTAAATTGATGAAATAGTTAATTATGAACTAATTATCAATTATTTCTGAACATTCAAAAATAATTCGGAACAAAAGTGTTCAAATAATTATACCTTGACATAATTGAGATTATCGTTGATATATTTCATGAAAAATGTAATTCTGAACACGAAGCGCATCCACCAAATTTCATGATAAATGAAATATCGCTTAGGGTACATTGCTCGTAAGTAAATGATAAGAGTCATCAACTGACATAGATTTGTAGTTCAAAAGAATTACAAACGATTCTCAAAAGTCACTATATGCCATAAAAATTATGGAAACGTCTGAGTAAAATAAATTTTGTATTTCACCTGCATAATCATTAGAAAGAATTTCAGGACTTCATAGTCCGATGAGCATTATTTAGATACTGTTCAAGTTGAGTAATCTGGGTTTCTTATTTTGTGATAGATTGAATTTTTTCCTAATATAAGAACAAAGAAGTGAAGAAATTATTATGGCCATCACATATTTTTTGTGGTTGAAACTTTCTTTATCTCTTTCTTATCTTAATGGAATTTTCCCTAACTACCCTATGAATTTTTCGTAAACTTTTTGTCGAACAAAGACAAGAAGATTTATTATGAACTGTCACCAATATCGCACTTAATGAATCAAGTCACCCTAAAGGAGTCAGAAAATTAATTATTTCGAGGATACGATGCGTCTATTCGAATTTTTCAGAAACTTAAAGAAGTCCTGAGCTATGGATTTTGTGATAAAATAATAACGGGTTCCAAATTTTGTGGAATAAAAAAAATTCGTTCACGAATTTCACGTTATTTCGAGTTGAAAGAGGAAATAATAAACCATAGTGGGAAATCTGCTGGGTTCTTCAAATTTCATATGAATAGCGAATAAATTCTGTTTATTCAATTTTTGAATTCTACACATTCCAAAATATTAACTGTGAAAACGTCGGTTGAAATTTTATCATTGGAATTGATCATAAAAAATAAACATAGAGGAAGTATACGCAATTTTTACATATCCCCAACATGGTTAGATTACGTTGTAGGATTGTGATATATTTTCAAATCCACATTGAATGAAATATATTTATTTGAGTGATTCCCGACTGAATATACAAATTTGAATATTTGAAATCCGATATTTTCCCTAATTGTCGAATTTATAATAAGCAGAATATTTATTTTTTTCTGTATCTACCTACAGAAATTCAAGGTTTGGCAACTTTTCTTCTAGTGTCATCGGTTGTTTCACGTCTTTTGCCACGCTTGATGTTTGTTTTCTGAATTTCTGATATATTGAGGTGTTTATTTCAATATATTTTGAGTTAATATGAAACGTTGAATCACTATGGGATATAAGAAGTGAGTTCTTCGTGGAGAAACTCGCGAATTGAGTGAAATATCGTATCACTGATATGTTTTCATTTCCGCGCGCTTCATGTCAAATTTGATGGTTCATGTTAGGGACAAAATTTGCTTACTGAAAATGACATATGCTCCCTCTATCTATGATTACTACTCTGAGTCATGAAATAATGACAGAATTTATTCTCTACAAATGTAAAATGAAACTACTTCTAGCTGAGCGTATATTCTCCAAAATTCCTGTAGTCGGGTGAATATACAGTGAAAGTGAAAAACCCTCAACACTAATAATCAACAACATTCCGAACTAAATTAATTCTGATGAATATAAATTCGAATAAACACTGCGACCAGTATCATTCATATAGTAAATTTGTAGGATGGTCCTTGAAACACAAAGTCATAAAGCGCGAAACTTCTGGGTCTACGTAATTGCGAATTGTGTTCCCCAGGGCGGGATGAATATGTCCCGCCATTTGCGTACAGGATCCGGGAGTACTCTTCTCAATTAAGCAAATATGCGACAGTTTCCCTGGTTCACATTCAGCAGGATGTGTATGTGCCGAATGCCGAGCATTTGTTTCCTGCCACTGAGTGGAAAAACAGCTTCGGGTTCCATTTGAGAGGTGGATATTTTAGTAGGTTTTATTATGAGCTAGATTTCAGGTTTATGTGATTAAATTTCAACGTTTAATGAATGATAATAATTGAACGAAAAATGTGATTTTATTATTGGATGGGTATTTTATGGTGGATGCGCTTTGTTGTGATATGAATTCTAAGCTAAATGAATTTCATTTATTGATTGCAATGATGGATTTTTGGAATCATTTCAGAGGAAATATTGTTTACTTTCTCCCAAAGATCTCATGATGGAATGTGGAGAATACAAAATTCGTATAAATAAAAAAGTTTGTGCGACGCAAATTATGTGAGATACTATATTATGGATGTCGTGCATATCAGTTGCTATTTTGCATTCTAATAGTTTCACAATATTAGGTATGAATTACGAATACTAAAAATGATTTCAATTTTGAAATATTAATTTTTGGAAAACTAATCCCAGTTGAAGAAAAAATGAGAAATAGAATAATTTGGTCACATGGAGATATAACAGTATAAATCATTTAGAAAAAACACCAGGAAAGCACATATACCAGGTCAGAAAGTATTGCGGATTCGTTCACCCATATACAGGGTGATTAGCTGTGATGGCCTATTAGGAGTTTATGGAAAATTGGTAATAATTTTGTGCTGAAAAATTGCATGTTGGGGTTTGAGACAATGATCTTTCTCCCTAGAATATTTTCAGATCTCTACAACTTCCTGTTATACTGGAAACCGACTACTACTTCCTTATTTCAAAAAGCACACCCAGTATATTATTGCATCATTAGATAGCTTTTTTGATGACAATTTCAGCACTATGCCATACCTTGGGTAAAACCTCAACGGTTCATGAGTTCATGGGATTCTTATGAAAAAATTCATTTTCAGTAAGCAAATTTTGTCCCCAACATGAACTGTCAAATTTGACATGAAGCGCGGAAATGAGAATATATCAATGATACGATATTTTACTCGATTCTCGCGAGTTTCTTCACAAAGAACGCACTTCCTATGTCTCATAGTGAATCAACGTTTCATATTAACTCAAAATATATTGGAATAAATACCTAAATATATCAGAAATTCAGAAAACAAACTTCAAACGCGCCAAACGACTTGAAACAACCGAAGACACTAGGAGAGCAAAAGTTGCCAAACCTTGGATTTCAGCAGGTAGATACAGAAAATAATAAATACTCTGCTTACTATAAATTCGACAATTAGTGAAAATATCGGATTCCAAATATTCAAAATTGCATAATTAATCGGGAATCACTTAAATAAATATATTTCATTCAATGTAATATACATTTATAACGGTAGAGTAAAATTGTGGATTTGAAAATATATCACAATCCGACAACGTAATCTAACCATGTTGGGGACATGTAAAAATTACGTAACCTTCCTCTATCCATGTTTATCACTCTATGGTCCCAGCTGATGGTTTAGGCCTATTTTAGACTCAAAATTCGAAAATGACAAACATTAGGTAGTAATTATAAGTGCAATTGAACAAACTCGCATAAAATATCGATCCAAAATGTTTCAAGTCCATCTCTTACTTCACCAAATCACATGTAACAACAATTTGTCTCCTCAAAACATCTAAAAACTGAAGCCGCGCTCACAAAGAACGTTCCAAAAGGCACATCATCAAAAGCAATACACCTGAATCCACAAAATGAGGCAACTTCATTCCGTTTTGCTCTCTGACTGTCGTAAATCATCCCGTCGGCAATTTATAATATCGAAATTTAATGCAGGAGAGCGCAGAAACCGTTAACCGGGTGTAATTTTAGGCACCAAAGAAACAAAAACGTTGACATTCGGCCGGGCAGCATCTGGCATGAGTTATGATCTTTCGGGTCGATTCGTTGGAACAGGAACACATTTTTGCGAAGGAAAACGCGTTTACCTTGTCAAGAGAGTGTTGCAAACTGTTATAGGTAATTGAGTTTGACCCTTTGATAGAAGAACCAGTTGGTATCTGAAGATATATCTTGTGCTCGAGGGGATGTCCGAGATATTCTGAATAATGGTTCAGGGTAATATCATAACAGTATCGATTCTGAACTGTTTGGTCTGTTTTACATTGATATTAATACAAGTAGTCTCAGAGGAAAGTTTATTTTTGTTCCTTTACTTCTGTGAAAATCTGTTCTTTCTGCGATACATACCTTGTAGAACAAATTCGTGGGAGAATATCTCAGATTCACTCATATTTCATGGTTATATTTTATTATTTTATGTTGGTACTCAAATCTCACGTGTCACGGATATACATAGGCGTACAACTTTGCTTTTGGCGTTTTTTTCCGAAATTCAAGGCTTCTTTGTAAAAATTGGTTATATATTTATGATTCAAAATACGGTCCATCGCTGGCCACTATTTCCTCCTATCTTTCGGGCAGCGTACGAATATCGCGTTCTTCATAAGACCGGAGTTCTGGCCAACCAGGCCATGTGCCATTGATCAAAACAAGTGATAGTCCGAGGAAGCAACGTCTGGAGAATTCGGCGGGTCAGTTAGGACTCCCCATTTCAATGTTTTCCAAGTATGTCTTGACCACTTTCGCAACATGGGGTCGAGCATTGCCATGCTGTAAAATCACTTTATCATGTCTCTCGTTGTATTGCGGCCGTTTGTCTTTCAATGTTCGGTTCAAACGCATAAAGATCGCCTGTGATGGTTTCAGTTGGTTCTAACAATCCAAAATACACTACGCTGTGCTGGTCCCACCAAATACTGAGCATGACCTTGGAATCTTGAATATTCGATTCTTCCGTCGACGTGGAAGCAAGGCCAGAATATCCCCATGATTTTCAGCGCTTGGGATTATCCTAATGAACCGATTTTTCGCCTCCAGTCACAATGCGATGCAGAAATCCTTTCTGTCTTTACCTTGCAAGAAGCTATTCACAAGCAAACAAACGCCGTTCAACATCTATCGGCTTCAACTCGTACGGCATCCAATTTCCTTGTTTCTGAATCATTCCCATAATTTTCAGGCGTTTTGAAATGGCTTGTTGCGTCACTACCAACGATCCTGGCAATTCTTGTTACGTTTGATACCAGTTTTGATCAAGTAATATCTCTAATTCTGCATCTTCGAAAACCTTATCTTCCTAGTCTTCGGTCGTCTAAATCACCGTTCTTGAAGCGTTGAAACCACTCTAGGCGCGTTCTTTCACTAAAAGCGGCCTCGCCAAAGGTATTTGAGAGCATTCGATGAGCCTCAGCCGCAGAATACTTAATATTAAAGCAGAAAATTAAAACCTTTCGCAAATGATGGGAATTTGGCACGTTAACTGACATGTTTAACCGAGAATAACCTTATGATGCAGACACAATTCGACTAATATTTCGATGGCGTTATGTTAACAAACACCTAAGCTCATGGTATGACATCTACGATGTATTCATTTCGACTACCACTTACCGCTACAGCCATCTATTGCAAAACGGGTATTGGATCCCCAAGATCCTGTTCAGAGGTGAGAATGCGTGAAAAAGTCAAGTGAGCGCTTACAAACGTTTACCAACATCTTGTTTTCAGCCTGACGGGTGGTCGCCAAAGAGTTGTGACTGTCAGTCTGGACCAGAATGCTAGAAAAAGAAGCCAGAAGAAGGCAGTATTACGTCATTTACAAGCCAAACAAAATTTCACATGTTGTACATAGAAATAAGCATAGAGAAGAAAAAGCTCTACAAAATTATCCAGGAGAACTTGAAAATTTACATGTTACATTTAGAAGGAGAAAAATCAAAATTATTTTGATTAAAATATACAACAAATTTTTAAATGAATCGATAAACTTAGACTCAGAAGGTTCTGACTACATGTTGATGTTTTTCCAGGCTGTATTAATTATCAAATTGGCAAATTCAAGATGTAGTAAAGCACAGAGAAATGAATATCTTTCATAATACGAAATAATACGCGAACGTAATCTAGAAGTTCAACAGCCATTGGAGTTGAGTATTGTGGAATTTGTAAGTTCCTTATTCAGTAATTCATGTAATGCACAACGACAGAGTGTCCGTGCTGGATACATATTGCGTCTAATGGTTCGGAAATTGAGGCAAACGGGGTGAAATCCTTTCATTCAGCCTTATTGTTCACGCAAGCGTTACGTGTTTTCATAGAAGGGAACTAGATTACACACTGAGTGCTTTTCATTTGGAGTTTTCCCCGATGGTAATAGGGCGGCTTCCGAGGAGCACAAAGAAGCATCGTGCTGCCACGATATCGAATTCAATTTAAATCCTTCCCGTTCGGAACACTTAACTTATTCCCACGAGAGGTTGAGCTTCTAGAGATTGATATTTGAATTCCTCCATTGATCCTTCCGTCCACTTGATTCGACGAATTGTGCAATTGATTCTACCCTCTTTTGAGAGGGGAGTTCAATTTGGAATTAATTGTCATTCGAATGTAGAGATGGAAAATTTCGTGTTTACAGTTTACAAATGTTTGAAAATTCCCTAGATTTGAGGTCTTTCCTTATTATAGATAGATGTATAAAGGGTTTTAATGAATAAATGCGACATTGGGTTTGGATCCTTGAAAAGTTGCCACACAGCCACAATGCTCAAGGAATGTTCCAGTTGAGTTGATGCTGAGTGTCATCTTTAAGGACAAAAATATTCCTCTACACTTAAAACGCAAAACCTACGACAGCTGCAGTGGCAACTTATGGTCTAGAAACTATGGCAATAACGAAGTTGCAGAACAACTGAGAGTAACTCAAGGGGCCATGAAAAGGATTATGCTGGGTATAAGCTTAAGGGACATAATTCCGAACACCGAAATACGAAAAAAGACCAGGGTAATTGACATCATGAGTAGAATAACAAAACTTAAGTGGCAGTTGGTGTCACATGTTACAAGGCATAGTGTGGAGATATGATCACACAAAGTGACGGTTTGGAGACCTCGAGAGACAAAAACAAGTATAGAGAGACAATGTACGTGCTATCACTAAAATACAACCAAATTCATATGAAAAATTGGGATGGCAGAATGCAATCGTGTTAATATAGTTATCAGAACCATAGAAACTACGAGCAGAATATTATCTAAAAATTAAACCTAATATTCCATTGACAATAGATGCGACAAGTAATGAACATAGATAGAGGGAGCATACGTAATTTTCAGTGAGCGAATTTTGTCCCTAACATGAACTATCAAATTTGACATGAAGCGCGCGAAAATGAAAACATATCATTGATACGATATTTCACTCTCAATTCGCGGGTTTCTCCCCAAGAAAACAGTTCTTCAGTCCCATAATGAATCAACGTTTCATATTAATTCAAAGTATATCGACATTTATGTTTGTGTACCACAATAAACTATTATTATTATTATAAATACCTGAAAAAAAAACAGAAATTCAGAAAACGAACTTCAAGTTCGCCAAACGACGTGAAAAAACCGATGACACTAGGAGAGCAAAAGTTGTCAAACCATGGATTTCAGCAGGTAGATACAGAAAATAATAAGTATTCTGTTTATATAAATTCGACAATTAGGAAAAATATCAGATTCCAAACATTTCATACATAATAATATGGTAAAATTGTGGATTTAAATTATATCACAATCCGACAATGTAATCTAACTATGTTGGGCACATGTGAAAATTGCGTATACTTTCTCCATTTTTGTTTATTACTCTATGGGATACTGTAATCAGAACAATTGATCCCTTGGAGACCACATATATACCTATAATATACATTTATGTGATTTCTAAGGACGCATATCGTTTTTAAAGTTCTGATTTTTCGTCAGGACTTTCCTCATTTTTGTAATTATTAGTTCTTTGGGCTGTTTCCATCATCTGTGCGGTTGGATTTTTCCGAAGTTTCGGCAAGCATTCGCCTGCCGTCTTCAGGGTGGTGGTCCTGAGAAGGACCGATTGGGGAAAAAAGTATGGTGCGTACAAGTCCAGACAGACCGAGTTTGGCAAACGGTTCTTCTCAGAACCACCCAATTGGTCCTTCTCAGGACCACCACCCTGAAGACGGCAGGCGAATGCTTCCCGAAAAGTCGGAAACATCCAACCGCACACATGATGGAAACAGCCCAAATAACTATCTAACAATAGTTCATCATCAATATCAAAACAACAATTTCCTCATTTTCTTTGTTTAATTATATTTTTATATTTCTTTAATTCGCTCTTTTTCCACATTGTCTGAATTGATTTTTTCCTGAGTTTCCCTGCAAAATATCCCCAATCCAACTCTGAACGCGACTCTTTCCCCGAACTTGTGGTTTCCACACTTCGTTTCCAGCAACTCGTTCAGTTCACCTTCAGAAAATTCCCCTAGGCTTTTCCCCTTTCAATAAAAGTGTTATGAACAGACGTGTCAGTATCGATATGAAAAAGTTCTCGCACAAACCCCAACGTTCGGGCAAAAAGTTATCCCCATAAGGAACATAACTCAGAAAAACATGTACGTGAGGGAAAACAGCCTACGGCATTGCAGAATATTCCATTCCATTCCATCCATTCGTAGAATATGGAGGTTCCATAAATTTTGATTCAAATCCCGTCTTAGACATTGACGCATTGCTGTTCTACGCCAATGCAATCGCAAATTTTCATCATTATATTGGACTGCTTATAGTCGAGCTAACCTGAGCTGTAAGCTGATGATCTCAGTTGGAAGGGTCTTTCGGATTCAGCCATTTTAGTTTATTATTTTCGATAAAGAACCTTTGGAATAGTTCAAGAGGAAAACGATAACTTTCGAACTTAAAGACCTACAAACTAGAAATTGTCAGTGCATTGTTGAAGCCTGTATCTTTCCATTTTTTAGTAATGGCGTAGTTTTATCTTGACAAATGTCCAAAAGATAACAGCTTCAAAGTGACAGCTGCTCAGATAATAGGTTCTTCAAAATGAAACCTCCTATTGGAAAATTCTTTATTTTCAATCAATCGAGAAAAAAGGGGCTTCAACCTGTAATTCTTCAAATTGGTTTTTAGAATCCCAACAGGTAACCAAAAATTCATTTTTATGAAAACCAGTTTGAATTGATCGTTCTCCAAAATAAATTTTCTATTTTGAAACAGTCTTCTCCTTTTCTATATGTTACTAGGTATATACACTGTGTCCGTAAAGTATGGAACCAATTCATTTTCACCTAAACATACCATTTTAAGAAATAATCCTGAAACACGTCGATTTTTTATTTTAATTTACCGTAGTTTAATATAATAATCTAAAAACAGGGTGAATTACTTTCGAGTAATAACGTCACCGTAATTTTTTTTTAAATGGAACACCCCATTTTGTCTCAATTTTCGGATTACTCTAGCTGAGCTGATTCCAAAAATGTATCACATGTTGATTCCAATTGGTACAGGGTGGACAAAAATACAATAGTTTTGTATGTGCTCATAAAGTAACAACGCGTAACATTCTTTATTAGTTAAATTAACAATATTATCAAAAATACTAATTGTCTAGCGGCAATTGGTTCGAATGTAACACCCTGTAGTTGATTACATTTTTAAATTAATAAAACTGTATAAAAATAAGAAATAATTTCTTTCATATTCTGTCTGCTAGACCACAAGTACCAAACATATTGGAAACAGCTCATTTTGATTAATCTAAAAATGTAACAAAGTACAGGGTGTTACATTCAAACCAATTGCCGCTAGACAATAAGTATTTTTGATAAGATTATTAATTAAACTAATAAAGAATGTTACACGTTACTTTATGAGCACACACCAAACTATTGTATTTCTGTCCACCCTGTGAATACATCCATTTTTAAAGTACCTACCCATCCTCAAGTTATCGAATTAGTCTTCTCTGATTTAATTTCGTGAAACCAAGTTGAGTTAGTCGCGCTTTTCTTACACTTTATTTTGGTGCTGCTTTGTCCAAAGCTGTGTGGTCTACTTTAAATAACAAATGACTATGAGTAAGGTGGTAAATTGAATAGGGTGATAAAACTGTCATGGCGAAACTGTACAAGGACATAAATAGAAACGGGTGACTAGTGTGTTCCACATCATTTCTTTCTCTTAACAAAGTAATTACACAGTTTTCAATGAAGGAATTCGATGAGTACCTTTAAAAACGTATACCTTCAAGCCCTATATATTTCGTCAGTTTTTTGGAGGTGAAAGCGTATCATGTGTGTCATCCATATTATTAGAATGTCACCTAATATTTCTTTCATCGCCCTATTATGTGTCTGAATTTTGGTGTGAAATATCTCCAGATGGTGTTCGTTATAATGATCACTTTGTAGTGATTCGTCTGAAGGAGCAAAAAACAATACATTTGTTGTACGAAGTTCTACCGATATTTTATATTTTCAAGAGGTCATTTCCGAACAGTTCGCCTTATTATGTCGTCATGATATCTGCTCGAATTTTGAGCCAGGAATGATCACAAATGATAAGGTGTGATTCACTGGTAACGAATCCGTTTTCAAATTTGATTACACGATAACTTTCGAAAAGAAGCAACCCGGTCTACATTTTTTGGCAAAATTCGATTTTATTATTCAACATAATATTTGCCATCGATGGCGATACAGGGATTATAGCGATCTTCCAACTTTTCGATACCATTTTTGTAGTACGATTTGTCTTTCGCTTCAAAATAGGCCACAATTTCAGCGATTACTTCTTCATTGGCTCTAAATTTCTTTCCAGCGAGCATTCTTTTGAAGTCTGAGAACAGGAAAAAGACGCTGGGGGCCAGATCTGGCGAATACGGTGAATGCCGAAGCAATTCGAAGCCCAATTCATGCAATTTTGCCATTGTTTCCATTGATTTGTGACACGGCGCATTGTCTTGATGGAACATCAGCACCTTTTTTTCTTCAAATGGGGCCGATTTTAACGATTTCATCCTTTAAACGATGCAATAATGCTATATAATAATCGCTGTTGATGGTCTGGCCCTTTTGGAGGTAATCAATGAATATAATACCTTGCGCATCCCAGAATACTGATGCCATAACCTTGCCAGTTGACTAATGTGTTTTTCCTCGCATTGTATTCGGTTCATCGTGTGTAGTCCACTCAGCTGACTATCGATTGGACTCCGGAGTGAAATGATGGAGCCATGTTTCATCCATTGTCATATATCGATGCAAAAATTCAGGTTTATTGCACTTGAACAGCTTCATACACAGTTCAGAATCATTAACACGTTGTTGCTTTTGATCGATTGTGAGCTCCAATTTTGCACAAAGCTTTCTCGTGTACAAATATTCGTGAATGATATGATGTACACGTTCAGATGATATCTTCACAATGTCTGCTATCTCGATCAACCTCACTTTACGGTCATTCAAAATTATTTTGTGAAGTTTTTGATTTTTTCGTCGGAGATAGCCTCTTTTGGACGTCCACTACGTTCACCGTCTTCGGTGCTCATTTCACCACGTTGCATACCAATCAATGATGGTTTCATTTTCATCAAGCCATGATTTTGCTTCAACTGTATTTTGTTCCCTTCAAAAAGCAATATAAATATATCAGCACACGAAATTCTTTTTTTTCCATCTTATCTTGCATCTCGCAATAGCACACAAACTAAGGGTCGGAATGCTGTCAAATCGTTTGAATCGTATCGTTTGAAGGTTGGTACTAACTAAAAATCATATGAATTTAATACTGGCACCGCCATCTGCATTAAACCAGTGATGCCTAAATATTACAATCTCAATGAAAAATTTTTATGTTAATCGCTTCATCACCAGTACCAAAAAACTTCAAACATATCATCGAAAAAAAATGCCTATTATTTTCGAAAGGATAGATTGGTCTCAGTTGATTTAGTTTGTAAAATAATCACATTTTTGTTGATGCCTGGATTACAGGAAGATCGATTCATCAGAGCCTCTTGTATAGATTGAATAACCGACAACAATGAATGACATCACAATAAATCTCTTGACACCACCAATTTTTTCTCAACTTTCTTAGAAGTGCAAAGCGATGACGCACCCTTTATCCATTTTTTCGTTTGACAATAGGAACAAGCTTCATTATATTGAATACTAAAAATCGATATCACGATACCAATTCGAATGGTCGATTCAAGTCACGAACTATGCTTTCTATTAGACTCTGCTCCCTGGAAAACGGAATAGAATTCGTGAACGAAGAAGTGCTAGTTCGATTAAATTTAGAATTTCAATTCATTTCTCTGCTAATAAAGAGTTCGAAATGTCTCGAACGGCTTGAGGGCCATATCGTTTACACTCAATAAAAAATTACTGCCGACGGATGCCATAAATATGGTTTTTCTGATGAAATCACGTGTAGGGGTGCCCATAGATGAAGCTTTTCTAAAGGGGGGGCTATCGGACTGATATTGATTATGGAATGAATGAGAATTGTTGGGAAGTTTACGAGATTTAGGAAAGAGTGGTTGCTTGTTAGATCACCCTAAATTACTGAACAGTTAAAACTGTTTGATTTATTATGTAGAAGAATGAACCTTGAAATAGTCAGAGAGAAAAATACAAACGCTCTCTGAAATTTTATAGTCAAAATCTGTGGAATCAATTGAAAACTGAGGTGAAGTCAAGAGCTGTTGAGCTCATGTTAATTCATGCGCCACATAACTCAAGAGTGAAATTGGCGCATAAATGAAAGATCACTCAAAACCTCATGACTTCACGTTTTTGCTTTCCCCAGTTTCTTTTTTTTTGATGTTCTGCTTCAATTTTCAGTTATTCTTATAACACATAATAGCTGAAATAGTTATTTCTTAATATACTTGCAGAATCTAGTTAGTGGGATCTGTTGTCACTGAAACGTGTATTCTTTTCGATATTCTGTGGTTCTGATGACGCTGTCAATACAAAATTCAACACGAAGCTCATTATAAATACAGGGTGTTTCTAAATTGGAGGTACAAAAGAAAATGAAAGATTTGTTGAGTAATTTTAAGAAAAAAAAAGTCCTATAAACAAGCGCTTCGTTTTCGAGATACAGAGTGTTTTTGAAGTCTCCCTTTTTTGTGATCATTATACCAGTTTATCGAATCTTTATTAATCTTCGCTGCAGATTGGGGAAATAAGTACCAAAACTTATATAATCAATTTATTCATCACAGCTGGATCTTCATAATGATTCAGATTTTCCTGAGAATTACTAGATAACCGGTTGAAAAGTTATTCTCGAAATCGGTAGCAAAACTACAATAAACCAAAAAGTGTAGTACTGGACCAAATTTTCTATTTACATTTTCTAAACTACCAGTGTTCCACCAAAAAAGTTCTGGAGGAAAGAAGCGGGCACTGTTCATAATTAATATCACCCTGTAGGTTTGAATTTGAAATTAGAAAATCGCATGATGAAGACTTCCATTTGTGATATATACCAAATTTAAGTTGAATATCTTGTGAGAGAAAAAATACTTGAAAAGGAGTCAAACTTTAACACCCTGTATCTCGAAAACAAAGCGTTCACGAATCCATGTTTACAAAACTTTTTTCTCAAAATGAGCTAAGGAATCTTTCATTTTCCTTTGTACCTCCAATTTAGGAACACCCTGTATAAACGAAAAATCTGTTGAGTATTTTTTCGAATATTCTTCTTCTATGGTTCTGGTTATGAGATTAACATTATATTTTGCACGAAGCTTGAAATTGTTATTTCACATACAAAGGCAAATTTTCATCTCGATCGAAACTGCATTTTTGAAATTTAAAATACAATATCGGAACCTACCCTTAAATTTAAAGTTTATATGTTTTTTCATTCGAAATTTATCATTTTTAAGGTCAGACGGACGGACTTTCATGAATTTGAGAGCTTTGTAACTTTGTAAATTTTTTCGAATTATTCAACAAGAATTTTCTTTAATGATCTCCGAAACCATGAGCCAGATTTTGTTCATTGAGAAGCTCTGTGAAAAACTGAAAATTTCAGGCCATCGTTTTACCACCTACATTTTCAACTTCACAACTTGGATGTCAAAAGTTTTGAAGCATCAAGCATTGGCGTTCAAAATTTTGAGATATAAACATTCAGATGTCTACTCAGCTTTAGATGTATAGAATATATTCCTTCATATCCTTTGGGTTGAATATATGTGCAAGATAATATTTAAATTTCTAATTAAAAATCAGAATAAAAGCTTCCGGGAATTCATTTGGTTCGCATGAATATTCTTGCCTTTGCAAGTTGCAAAATATCACTTTACGCTTCAACACTAATGGATTTTACTAGGTATCCGCACCTGCTTATCACAGGGGACATGTTTATCTCCTCTGGAAAAGCCGAGTCCTGCATAAACTTCACATAAAATTTCCCACGTCTAACACCTCTGTACGTTCGCACATACTATAAAATGAACTTCGATTATCGTTATCAGGGCGAAATCTGAATTATTTCGTTATAAATCACAGATTTTACATTTTGTATTGGAAAACATGAATGTGCTCCCTACAGATAACTCAGAGAATGGAATCAACTTTTTGTGTACACTATCCCTGGCGCTTCCGAAGTTCAACGATATTTTAGATGTCGAGATTTAAAGTTTGGCGATAAAATGTGGCAGAATGAGAGAAAAACTGCAAATAATGATATAGATAAGAAGTTTGAAACGGGAAAGAGATATAAAACGAATATCAGTGTTTGATAAGTTATAACACACTATAAAAAAGATATGATCTTGCTATAAAAGTATTATTGATATGCATGAGCAGACATACAGCATTGCAACTTTCTTTATCAATTTGACTTTTCCACTGCACGAAGGATTGATTGAACAACATTTCACTCAATAAATACAGGGCCTTAACAGTAAAGTAAATGTTTCCTGAAAAAACATCAGTGATACATGACTTCAACGCTCCTCTACCTTTACTGTATAAAGATTCGTCTTTGCTTACGGAAAAGGCTTCAACCTCAGCAATCAATTCTTCATTAGAGTCAATTTTCTTTCCCTGAAGCATCGTTTAACTATTGTTGTCGATTGAGGATAGTCTGAATAATACTTATCAAACCATTGCTTTCTTTGAAAAAGTTGTACATAATAAACAGTGTTTTACTAATATCAGTAATATCTACACGAAATTAGTTTTTATCCATTTTTCAAACAACAACAAATGTAGCGTCACTTAGCATTCAATATCCCGATCAAGACTTAACTTTTTTTTTTTTTAATTTTCACACGCATCTCTTGAAGGTTGGTACTAACTACTAACTAGAAAAAAGAGCACTGGTGGTGTCGTCTGTACACCAGGAAAGGGATTTATTGAGTGAAGTGTTATGTTATCAGCTTTCATATTACTGCCTCCCAGTGGTGCGCAGAAAATGGGAGTCACATTGGAATGCGTAGCGTATCATTTATCACAGAATAAAAAATTTAGACTTTTTTCCTCGTTTTGTAGTCGCTCTAAATCCCTAATATTTTTACACCTGAGTTTGAATTTTCTGTGAGAAAGCACTTTTCCAACTAAATAATTCTAGATCTAGATTTAGATTATATCCCTAGTTACGACAAAATCAATTTTGGTCCATAGTCACCATGATCTCCGGATCTCTCACTTATACAGTAGTAAAACCATGTTAGGATTCATTTAAAGTTCAAAATCATTGATTTTTTCACCAACTATCCTAGTTTTGGGTAGTTCACTCTTCTAAGAAACATGTACGTATTTATAACATTTATAATAACTGCTTTTATTTCAATATTATTAAAAAGTATTAGTATAGAAATCAACTGAAGGATTTTCGAAGAGATCGCGTTGAGAAATTGATGGAATATCATTTTTTATTTTCCTAGTTTTAAGGCACATAATTTGATTATGATTATAATGAGGACTAAGTTCTGATAGCCCAACAATGGATTGAAATGGCTTAGATAATTTTTTAATTCATATCTTGCGTATTCTCTGATTTGGCAAGTTGCAAAAAATCCCATTGGCGTTCTGTTAATTAAGGTAATCAAGTCAAAAATGTAATCTTCTTGGTGTTCTCAATTCAATATCGCTTAAAATATATAAATTGTGATCACCTCCATCGGACGGTGGAAACGTTGGTAGCAGGAAAGTTCGCAAGCCCGTGAAACGGTCCATTCTGATGCAAATTGACTCGCAGCTCAGGGTCGGGGTCGGAACAGTGTTGTTATGACAGAAGGGGGCCCAATAGTGCACCGGGAGAATCGGATGTTGTAACTCGCGATCTCGACGGCTTGCTTGTATGAATGAAAATGTGGTGACTACTTGTTGTTCGTAAGAAGATAGTTACCTTTATTTCCTATTCGATAATTCTTGTAGTTATAGTTAATATCTGAATACATAATTGAAAAAAATTTCAATTTGGGATTTTGCAGTTGAGTTTCAGATTATTAGCTGAAATTTTTAACCGATAGAAAAGTGGTTGTTCACATGAAATAGGTCATATTGCCTATGAATTTAATATCGGAGTTCCTCAGGGTTCGGTGTTGGGGCCTCTCATTTTCTTTTTAAACATTAATTACCTTCTCAAGATTTTACGTTGAAATATGATCGCGATTTTTGCAGATGATACATTGATAGTGGTCTCAATAGAGTCCTTCGACAATTTCGTAGCCCCCTTCAAAATTTTTATGGGATTATCTGTTGAATGTTGCAGACAGAATGCCCTAATTGTGAATATGGATTCTTTGAAATATATACATTTAAAAGGATCCTTCATATGGTCAATGATGCAGAACATTTTGCATTGTTATTCATTGCTCCACTCTTGAAGGTTTCCAAAGTTGTTCAAAGAATTCTACGCTAAAAACCTTAAATGTCAATGTCAATGTTTTCCATCTTGTACTTTCCGAGGGCTCTGTGAGTCCTTTCAGAAGCTCAGAGAGAACCAGTGGTGTTTTGTGTAGAATTTTCACTGTATCCTGTTATCATTTTTGACACTGCACTATTGATATTTTTTCGAACAGCGAAGTATTTAACGTTTCCATGTAACTAGAAAATTTCTCCCAGCTCGGGGATCGAAGTTAAATATCGAACTGATAAATATCGACTGATTTTGAAAATCAACTGTTACTTTGAATAAACCAGACACCAGTTCCCAAAAAGATTTTTCTTCAAAATTTCCCTACCCGAAACGAAGACATCTGCTAGCTACAATTTATTATATCATTAGTATTTTTTTTTGTTATCTATAGGTCAAGTGAGAAAATGTTGTCGTATCTCAATATATTATGGTTTATAACACACTTCCATCAGTATGTTCAAAGCTAGGTCAGTAAACGAAGTCAGTACCAACTTCCGTATGCTTTATCGCTGGTACTTTTATAAGCCTCATAATTAAGTATAATCAGGTCATAATTATTGATAGCAGTCGAGTAAAAAGCGAAACAAGACTGAATCTTTCGACGCAGTTGATACGAATATATTTTTCGTGAATTAAACATTTTGTTTTTCATTTTTTGGAAAATTTTGCCTACAATGAAAATATGTATAAACACTAGCGTAGCTAATAGGAGGCTTTGGTACTGCGAGCCAAATATTATTATTTCTTTGTATCAAGTATCTCGTATCCTATAAAAATACTTCCTGACGAAGTTGCCATAGCCAACGAAAGCTGGGATTGCTCGATCATAAAAAATATGCAATTATGCTACTCGGAAAAGGTTCAGAAGCAATAGAAACATCTGGCTTCAAAATCCGATTGAGTAACAGCTTTCTCGGACATCAATCTGTTTACTATCATTCATGGATTTTATAGATCGAAGTAATCACTCTCCGACTGTTTCAAAAAAAATAAGAAAATATAGATTGGCTAGACTCGTTTTATTAAATATGTACTTATAATGATTTTGAATTCGATATTGAGAATTTATTAGATATCCTAGGAACATCTGAAAGAAAAGTTGAAGGAAAAGTCTTCAAAACACTTCTGTTGGTGGAACCTTGTAGATTAAATCATCTCAAAAATGGGATTTTATGAGATTATCTGAAAGAAAACTGAATATTCAAAATTGTTCATTTTTATTCCTTCAGCATTTACTTCGACCTTTAGTTCAATCTCCGAATTATCGAATGAATTTTTCATATTTAATTTTTTTATACAACCAACAACCTACAGCCAATAAGAAGAATATTGGAAAAAAAGCCAAAAATTCCGTGATTACATATCAGTTAGGGTTGAGATTAATTGACTCATTAAAACACAGTGGAGACGCAAGTGATCTCGTTTTTGATTGGCTGCCGGTTTCTGAGCTTTCTGGTTTACATTCTTCGTTCACATCATTTGTGGAATCTTTTCGAAATAGATCCCATTTTATTTAGTTGAATGAAATTGTTCTGTATACATATCAATCAAGCTCAATAATTTTAATTTCGACGAAGTGTCAGTTCTGTGCAGTCTATCGTATTCTTAAGTTCTATGGTTGAGCCCCGTTCCATTCGCCATTTTTAGGCTCAATTTGAACGTATTGTCGCCACTGAATGAGTCATTCATACGCCCTTGGATACCACATAACTGTATGTAGGTTTAAATGAAAAGATAGAGATCTGTGGAGGGACCAGTGCTCAGAAGATCACCAGTTACAGATCACGCTGCACTCGTTGCACGTGATGAGTACACCAGATGCATTCTCGTTTTCTTACACATTGTTGGGGTGGCTGTTGGTTTGGGCACGTGACACAAGCGATACAGAGAATCACGCGGTGTAAAAAGTTCTGTGGCGCGTTCTTCTATGGTGCGTCGGTTCGTTCTTCGTCGACTTCGCAATGGGGAATACACATTCTGGTAGCAACGTTCGCAAAGCTACAAGCTTGCCTACTTCCCCAGAAACACGAAGGTGCGTGCAGATGTTTCTGTTTGTTTTGTTTGGGTTTTAACTAGCATGGTTTGACAAGCATGTCAACATTGAAGAATACTTTATGGCCTCACTAGTTTTCTGCCAATTGACCATCAACACTATACTTGATAATTTATTGAATCAGTTTTGAAGCAAATGATTTTTTTATATATTTTATTAACTTTTCTGGTTATGGAGGATAGTTTGATGCTCCTCCCTCAAGAATTGGTTGAGGAAATAAATATTCAAGAAGATTCAAATATTGGATTGACTCGGTCTTCACTGATGGAAATTCATTTTAATCGAAAATAAATGAGTGAGTCTATTTCCACTTCTTTATTATTTAAATGACAATTATTGTTTTAGCTGTTGGAAATTCTTCAGATTTTCCAGTTATTCTTATTCAGAATGTCAAATCTGAAGAAGCTTCTGCCCAGCGAAACAATTATTATTGAAATTATTAGAAGTGGAAATAGAATTAATAAAATTTCGATAACAACGAAATTCAAATGATGATTATATTTTTGTTAAATGTTCGCTTGAACATTGAGAATACATACTACAAAATCAATTCAAAGAAACACAAAAATTCGTTGTTGGAACATGAATTAATATTATTGAAGTTGAACCCAAATCGTATTTTTCACAATTTCATTTTTCTTGTATAAATTATCATCAACTATATGATATCATCTGAAGAACGGGACATAGGCTTGTGGACACAACTATTCAATTTGAAAAATAAACATTATAAGTGAATATGTATCTGGAATGTTTAGATAAGCTTGAACACACAATGTTAGTTAGACTGACAGACCCTCTTTAAAATGCCTCCCCTAGTATACCACCCCATTTCAACTTCTCGAATATACAACAGATTGAATAGAATCGAAGTTTATCGAACACATGCAACCTATAACGCACAGAACTTTTTTTGATTTATTTTTTATTCGTTTCGTTACATTTTGGTTCGATTAGAACGCTAAAAAAACATAAAAATATTGAATGGAATTAATTTTAGGATGAAAAATAATATTCCTCAAATGATTTGCAAAAAAATTTCGTAATATGTTTTTAATAAGAGGGTAAACAAATCGAAATCGATTGTTAATAAAACGTATCGAACAATTAATTCAACACTTCAAATATCACGTCTTGCTTCGAAGTGGTAATTTGAGTTTCGAGAAATGCAATCAATCATGCGAAATCCATTAATTTTTTTTTCACAAGTCTGGTTGGTTTTCAAGAAGTAGGTTTCTAACATTTTTAGTTAGCGCTTCACTGAAATTGCAATGCATAATTCAATTCGGATATACTTGAGACAGCACAAGAGCTTTTTTTTTCGTTTAAACTTCATTATTTTCTACGGAAAACTTGATTAGAAATTCAACTAGAACCAACAGGACTAATCAAAATATGACAGCGAGTTGAATTAACTAGTTTTCCAACATTGTAGTCGCAAATTTGATTGTTGAAAAACAAGGGCTACTTTAATATGAACTGCAGATATTTTCATCCCTTAAAAATACAATATACCTTTTGTATTGCTTTCAACGTAACAAGAACGCAAAATAAAGTAGATAGGTATATTCATTTATTACAAAAATCCTGAAAATGAATTCGATGCGAACGGACTTCACTATTTAAAAATTTATTGGCATATAATGCCAGGTAACTATGTACTACAGTTGTACACAAGAAGAAATGAAAAATATGTGGACATCATTCTTTTTGAATTATTTCAATGATATTTTTGGAGGAATGTTTAAATCCTTCATTCTTAGCCTTCAAAATGAGATTCTTAATTACAAGTATTTTTCAACGAATATTATACAAAAACAGTCAAAATAGTTTCAGACAAACGTTATGAGTAGCAATTAAGTAATATCAGTTAATTTGAAAAGTTTGATAATTCATGTAAATTCCGAAGCAATTTCATTTAACGCACATTATTCAAGACACACAAGCAGCTTTGTTAAGATAATTGCGCTCATTAACGAATATAGTACCCATATATATTCATCCATTCATGTAAAATCTCCAACGATAACAGTTTCGTAATGTTTATAAAACCAACTAAAACAATCTTGGGCTAATTCAAATACTGAACAGCCGTTAATCCATAATATCATTTCGAGTACAACTGGCGTTTATTCTCGAATACCGTTAATTCCAATTAAGTCATCTCCAATAAACATGTGGGCATAAACTGCATCCAAAAAAAAAATTAAGAGAACAACTCCGATCCAATCTGAAACCCTGGGTAATAAACGTTCTCCGAGACCCGTAGGTATTTAGTTTTACAGCCTATTTTACGGCGGGTTAGCCTCCGATGAAGAATACTTCCTACAGATTCCTTTAAATAGCTTGTAACAACAAACCAACCGATGAATGCACGTATTGAAAGTTTTTCCTTCTGTTTATTTACGTTAATTCGTTACAGATCGTCGGCGATACCCCACAAAGGAGGAACGAGCATCCCTCTGCCAGGCTCTGCGCTGCCCTCCAGAAGATGCCCTCCAGACAAGGTCCGACCCATGGCCGGGTCCTCACGGGCAACCAGTCCGGCCCTGTCGATGATACCGCGTGGACCTCCAGCTGCCCAGATAGCCAGCCCGTATCAGCAAAGCCCCCAGCAACAGAAGAACTCCATGCTAGATAAGCTCAAGCTGTTCAAGTCTAACGATAAGCCAGCTCCGGTGAGCAACGGCAAACGGACTAGCAGTTCTAGTGGTGTGTCGTCAGCACGGAGTGAGAGAAGTGATAGCAGTGCCAGTTTGGAGCCCAGTGTCGATGTGAAACCGGTACGAAATGCCTCGCGGATCAAGCCTTCCAGGCCTGCGAAGGCCTCCTCCTCGTCTAAGAACAGCCCCAACGCGGGCAAGAAGGAGGTGGTAGGTCCAAAGACGACCAAGACGGAGGTTGAGAAACACGCGAATAAGGTGGCTAGTTTGTCGGCTTCCAAGCTGGCTGAACCTAGGGTGAAAGTGTCGGTTAGTAAGACGGATGTGTCGAACAAGTCGGGTAGTGGTTTGCCTGTGCAGAATACGCAGATACCGCATAGTACTAGTATTCCTAAGCCTACTGCTGCCATTAAGGGTACCAGTAAGGTGACGAGGGAGGAGAAGAGTGTGCAATCTATGGTTAAATCGCCGCCTAGTGGGATGTCTAGGGAGAGTTCACAGGTGAGGATATGTTTCAAACGTTTCAAATGTTCTGGAATGAGTGGGACCCTAACAGGATTTCACCTCATTTCAAACTTGGGTTTGTTCTATATAAAGAGAAGGTTTATTAAGAACACATTTGAGCGAATTAAACCATGAAAGATAAAGCTGAAAAAATGATCTGAACAATAATCTCTACATAATATTCTGGTGTTTACTTGGAAAACAGCAGGCAACAACTTGAAAACCTTTTCCTAGAAATGGTTTTTTCTGAGAAATCAGAAATTTTATCAACGTTTGACTCAAAAGCTGTATAAATTTGACCTTGGAGTTCTCTACGAAGTTTATTACATTCGGAAAAGGCAAAGATAAGTCGTGATAGTACTTTTTTATATACAAATTCATCCACGTAGACCTTTCGTTGTTTAACAAAGGGTCCTTTTGATATAGTCCAATGCAGACTGCTGATTCTTCGATTCAATTTATCACTCACTTCACGGCTTAGACTATATTTAATGTCTGGAAATATTGAGTGGGTACTCGATAAAAGCTGAAGAATAATGAGTAATTAAAGAAGTTCCTACTAACTACCGATGACATATTAAAGTACAATTGCCCTTTCGAGAGATATAATTTTCGATTTCGACTTTTCTTAAGTCATTTATGTTCGGTAGGTTATGCCATTTAATCATGGAACGATAAACGCTTCAACAAAGTTTAGGAATTGTTAAATTGTTTAACACATTTGTATAATTCATATTAAAAAACTCATTACAAAACAGACTCCTTAAACAGCACCAAACTGCTCTCCGAATCACCAACAGTGTGTTTTTGGCTGACTATGGACAAATACGATACCATTATACACATAAAATTATACATTCCAAATATACTTGCTGAATAAAATGTAGATCTAGAATCTAACTCGTGATTTTCAAGACCTTGTATACCAAAAACAACTAATAAATCATTTCTGTCGAAGAAGAAGAATCCTTAGAACTTCAATTCAGCCATTATTCACTTTTAATGTTCATCCTGTCAAATTACGAATATATTGCTTCCTCGACTGCTTCTCTGTTGCCTCGATATTGATATTTTTGAATATGATTCAATTTTAGGATATCTTGGAAGTTCTTAATCATTGAAAACTTAAATTGTAGATGTCAATCTAGGTAAAGGTGTTCGAAAACGATGAAATCCCAATTTTAAGCTATAATTACAAAACTAGAGAGGCCTGTCTGATACCTCGAAAAACTAAAACGTCTCTTTCTTCAAATCATCCTACAGTAAACAGCCTTCTTATTGACGTAGAGATTATTCATAAATGTATACGACCGCAGGGATGATTGAGTAAAATACACAGTGTGGAAATGAAACAGATCTTGGTTACCAGAATTGACTCAGATCTGTTCTAAGAACTGTTTGATTAGTTTCTGCAATATATCATGTTTTGCAACGACGTAATTGTCGATAAGTATCCGCTGTAACTCAAATGAATACGTGAGAAAATATGTTGAATGTGACAGGTCTAGAATGTCTGAAGTGGAATTCTTCGTGATAGCACGCACTGGGTAAATTTTTTCTTTTTCGCACCATTCAAGAGCTATATGATCGATATATTCAGTTTTCTATCCGTATCAGCCATTTAAGAAGTGTAGGTTAGAAAATAATTAGATGAAATGTTCCCAAGAGAAATTATCACGTCTTCAATATACTACCTAAACCCACATTTTGATTCGAGACTTTCAAGTGATTGTGTACTTCAATTTGTTGCTCACCACTCTATGTAAAGTATAATTACATTCAAATCTTATCTTCAGATCAACATATCATCAACAAACAAACCAGTGGTAGCCATGATATCACCCATGAAAAACGAGAGGGACCAGCAACTATCAGAGAGCAGTCACAGTACTTCCACAACAGGTCCAAACAGTAGCAACAGCAGTATTATTTACAAACCTTCCAGCGAGAGTAGTTCCGAAAGTTCGAACCTACCCTACACCAAGAAAGAACCGTCCAAACTTATCACAGAAACGCAACAAAACCACAGACCAACACAACAACAACAACAGCTGCAGCACCAACCTCAACAACTGAAACAACAAGACCAACCTATTCAGAAGCTGCAAGTTCAGAGTAAATCCCCAACATCTCCTACGTCTAAGCCAGACAATAAAACGAATCAGGGTTTTCCAAAAGAACCGGAGAAGATACAGAACAAAGTCCAACAGAACGGCCTCACCATCAAAGAAGCATCAGCTGAAGAGGAGAATTCGGTGAGCGTAGAACCGATGAGACCACTGTTTAGAGGCTACTGCAGTACTCTCACCTTGCCTTCAAGACACAGACCTACATATCAGATGATGCAACCTGAGGGCATGGGAGACTACTGTGAGATTGGACTGACCAATGGTTATATGTCGGATGGAGAGGTCTTGAGGAATTCCCCTCGAGAGGTGACTGATGGTTACATGTCTGAGGGAGGGTCTGTATTGTATGCAAGGAGGTTGCAGACAATGCCGGCTCATATACCGAATGGGTGAGTTAATTTGAATTTGTTTTGTTCTGAGATCTTGCTAGGCGCATATTGATTAATGGCCTTGAAAATGTAAATGAAGAGCATTAATTTGTTGATATATGATGACAATTTTTCCTTAGTCGTTGATTGTTTTGGTCTGTTAATTCAGATAAAGTTCAGGGAGAACAAAATGAATAATTGCCGAAACTGTTCTGTTTTAAGTATCTATTTGTTCCAGAAAACTATAATTTTGCTCAAATGTCGGTTATTTCAAGTCGAATGATTGAGTCCGACTCTTTAATGATGAAGAATTTATTGTCTTCTTGGTAAAGGGTGTTTTTTTTAGAGCTATAGAACTTTAAATTGCAATAAAACTACGATGGATTTTTCGATTGACATGAATAATATTTATCCGCAAGATAATCTTGTGGCATTACATTTTAAATATGATTTCTGGCATATGACCGCCACGGTTGGCTCGGATGTAGTCCAATCTGGACGTCCAATTTTCGATTACTTTTTCCAACATTTGTGGCCGTATATCGGCAATAACACGGCGAATGTTGTCTTCCAAATGGTCAAGGGTTTGTGGCTTATCCGCATAGACCAATTACTTTACATAGCCCCACAGAAAGTTGTCTAGCGGTGTTAAATCACAAGATCTTGGAGGCCAATTCACAGGTCCAAAACGTGAAAGTAGGCGGTCACCAAACGTGTCTTTCAATAAATCGATTGTGGCACGAGCTGTGTGACATGTTGCGCCGTCTTGTTGGAACCACAGCTCCTGGACATCATGGTTGTTCAATTCAGGAATGAAAAAGTTAGTAATCATGGCTCTATACCGATTACCATTGACTGTAACGTTCTGGCCATCATCGTTCTTGAAGAAGTACGGACCAATGATTCCACCAGCCCATGAAGCGCACCAAACAGTCAGTTTTTCTGGATGTAACGGTGTTTCGACATACACTTGAGGATTAGCTTCACTCCGAATGCGGCAGTTTTATTTGTTGACGCTTCATCGGTAATGGACGTAGTGCGCGATACGTACTCCGCACAGAGCCATTATTTTCGAAATAAAATTGCACTATTTGCAAGCGTTGTTTAGGCGTGAGTCCATTCATGATGAATTGCCAAACCAAACTGAGAATAAATCACTTGACAGCTGTTAAATCGGTCGCTATATTGAACAGTAATGCCAACTTAAAGTTATATAACTCAAAAAAAAAACAACCTATACAATGATCAAAAAGAAACAAAGTTTACCCATATCAACTTTGTAGCCGAAGATACTGGCACATTCTCATGAAGAATATCTACCTGCAAAGTAGCGAAAAAACTATTCCAATATGTTCCTTGGTTCAAAAGTTATGATAACTTTGCATTTGTAGCTTTAATTGCTGTGTCTACTTTGAACATCCTATAACTTAGGAACCAGCATTGACCAAAGTCTTCTTTAGCTTTTCATAAAGGTCTACAAAAACAATACCAACATTGAAATTGACCGGTAACCATGAAACACTCGCGTCAGACTGTCACTTCCTATCTTCAAGATTCCTACAGTCTCATCTTCCAAGTTACAAGTGCTCGAACGTTAAATCTTCCACATCTACAAGATAACCAATGTTCAGCTAAACGTTCCCTATCACCAAACTACGTTTATTATCTCTCCCGACCACGCAACATCCAAACATCTCAGCCTATACGCATCCAGCGATCATTTACCGAATTTTATCTCCCCTTGTTCATTAACAGTATTCTCATCTCTTCCCATCAGATATCCGAGACGGGTTTATAATCGTAAAATTCGATGAGAGCGCCACCGTACGTGCCCCGGAGGGTTTCAGATTCGCCCCTTTATCTCCATCACTCCATCCCTCTTATATGACATTGGGGGTGCTTAATTATGCCTGGATTCACGTTTATAGGTGCATGTCTTTCCGTAATAAAAGTGAGCTTGGGCCAGGACACTTGAATGAGATTTTTCTTTTGAAATGAAATATACGTGCTTTTTTGGAGATAATGGAGAGCCATAGAAATAAAGTGGTTTTGTGAAATTGAAGCGTGGAGAGCGACGATGGAATGCCAGATTTTTGTCACTCGAGGGTGGTTTTGGTTTCCTCTTTTTTGATAATGAACGTTTGATAATTGTGAATTTGACTCGCTCCAAAATGGTTATTGAATAATTTGAATTATATCAACTCCAGAGTAATAAACATAAATATAGTGAGCATATGTCATTTCCAGTAAGCAATTTTGTCCCCGACATGAACTATCATATTTGACATGAAGCGCGCGGAAATGAAAACATATCAGTGATACGATATTTCACTCAATTCGCGAGTTTCTCCACAAAGAACGCACTTCTTATGTCCCATAGTGAATCAAAGATTCATATTAACTCAGAATATATCGAAATAAATACCTAAATATATCAGAAATTCAGAAAACAAACTCCAAGCGCGTCAAACGACTTGAAACAACCGATGACAGTAGGAGAGCAAAAATTGCCAAACCTTGGATTTCAGCAGGTAGATATAGAAAATAATAAATATTCTGCTTATTATAAATTCGACAATTAGGAAAAATATTGGATTCCAAATATTCAAATTTGCAATATTTAATCGGGAATCACACAAATAAAAATATTTCATTCAATATAAGATACATTCATAACGATATAGTAAAATTGTCGATTCGAAAATATATCATAATCCGATAACGTGATCTAACCATGTTGGGGACATGTAAAAATTGCGCGTATACTTCCTCTATCTATGTTTATTACTCTATGATATCAATAAATGAGTATAGCGTCCATTCATCTTTGCGCCAATGGCGCCCTGCATATATAACCTGTATATTATGCCAAATACCTACCGTCAATGCAGTCTGAGGAAAAAATAAAGCCTAAATAATTTTCACCCTTAAACGGTTACAGGATAGCCTTGCGTGTTAGAGACGTATATTTGTTTCATGTTTCAGGCAGGTGTTATCTTTCGCTAATAGGCTTAAATGAGATAATATAACACGAGTTCAAATAGAATGAAGCTGTTGTCAAAGCACTTGTCGACGAGTCACAAAAGAATGTAATTTAATCTTTAATAGTTCAATTCATTTGCATCAATGATGCCTATCCTTGTATTTCATTAAAGTAGCTTTTTCCTTATTTCTTAAACTTTTTTAATATTCGATATAATCTTATAAAAAATTTTTATACAGACTGGTCCAACTTAACTTCTCAATTCTCCGGCTTCAAAATGAAAATGTGGAAAATTGCTTGGACTCGTCAATTTTTGATTCGAGGAGGAACAACTTCTCGTTTTCAACGAGATTTGTTTCATGTTTCAGGCAGGTATTATCTTTCGCTAATAGGCTTAAATGAGATAATATAATACGAGTTCAAATAGAATGAAGCTGTTGTCAAAGCACTTGTCGACGAAGAACAAAAGAAAGTAATTTAATAGTCAATAGTCAATTTTTGATTCGAGGAGGAACAACTTTTCCGCTTTTTTTCATTCCCGCACAACCCCTTGATTTTGAATAGGGATGAGGATTGTGGCAGTAACTAATATTGATCGTATCGAGTACTATCTGACCCTAAAATTTCGCTTCAAAATATCCATCGATAATGAAATAACAGCGAATATTTCCCTCCTGTCAAAAATTCTATGTAAATGGAATGCAATTATCGAAAATTACAGCGAATATTTCCCTCCTGTCAAAAATTCTATGTATATGGAGAACAATTATCGAAAATTACAGCGAATATTTCCCTCCTGTCAAAAATTCTATGTGAATGGAATACAATTATCGAAACTTACAGCGATAATTGCATTGTAGGAAGCGAAATAGCTCTGCAGTCTGCGATAATTGTTCTGTTCATAGATGCATAGTTTCTATGCATCTTATACAGTTCGAATCTATGGCATCTATGGAATCTACGTCACTTTGACAAGTTAACAGTTTATTCGGGAAATATTCCCCCGAATTACACTCGTGCATCAAAATGACCGGATAATTTCGCATTCCAGCGTGTTTTCTTCGAAAAACTGCATTCGGTCATTTTCATTTTTAGAGAAAGAGCCCTCCACCTTCGGTGTCGGGCTCTTTCTCCAAAAATGAAAATGAACTCATGCAGTTTTTATGATAAAACACGCTATCATGCAAAATTATCGGTAATCTTGATGCACTTGTGCAATTACTTACGATAATAGTAAAAGAGGCAATGTGGAATTTATCTCGAGAATATCATTCGTATCCGACGTATTCAAAGGTATTTATTGATTAGGTAGTCTTCCACTATTTTACCTCTCATTTCGTTATCGATGAAAATTTTGAAGCAAAATTTCAGGATCAGATAGTACTCGTTAAGATCTTCAAAATGAGGTAACCCAACACCCCTCATTCCTATTCAAAATTAAGGGGTTGCACTCATCCCCGTTAGAGGGTTGTAGTCACAGGTATGCGAAGGGAGGAAAAGTTGTTCCCCCTCGAATCAAAAATAGACGGGTTAGAGCGATTTTCCACATTTTCATTTTAAAACCGGAAAATCGAGGTGTTACGTTTTTCTTGGACCACTCTGTTGGTATATCTTCATTTTGGCTATTTTCCAAAAGAAAAGGATTAGATGGCTTTCAGAATGCTGAAGAATTCACGTGGAGTTGACTTTTGAGGCCTCATTAAATGTTGGACCGGGCACCAAAAACCACGCTACGGCCCTGCAAACCTTTGCATGGAATTCAAATCTTTCTTCAGTAGACAACTTTTCGTTCTCAATTCCCACTCAAATCTCCATTGATACATTTTCTAAAGCAATAAAACCTGTTGGAACTCTCCTACAACATCCTGCCGTCCCAAACTGGGTGGAAACCACATACTCCGAGAAGATCGCTATCACACCCTCGAATGAGCGTGGGTCACGACCGGCGCTATTTGAAAAAAAATCGACTAAAACCAACGCAAGGATAAGAGCCCCCTTTAACAGTTGTTGATTACGTTGATCAGTGCCTTTTTCGTAACCCGACCCGACCGTCCGTGGGACGAGGATCGAGATTCAGCTCCATCGGAGACGCTGGACGCCAGTGGCGGCGGCAGGTGGCCATCTGAGACGAGAAGGCCAAAATTTTCATTCAACTCTTCTCAGTCCATAATAAATTTGTTGTTGAATGAAACTGGCAATTTTCTGAACGAATAACTCCATCAGTGTGTCTGATAAATTATCAATCAGGAATGAAATGGAAGACACACTTAGTTCTATATAATTATATTCTAAGATAAAATTATAAGACGATAACATAACATAAACAATTTTACAAACGTTTCTTGACAATGATATTCTCTGATACAAATAAAGCATAATAATATATTTGATGTCCTTTAAAAAAGTACATATTTCATTAACGGTGAGTTTGCAATACATTGCTTTGTTTGTATCAGAGAATATCACTGACAAGAAACGTTTGTAAAATTGTACATGTTATGTTATCGTCTTATAATTTTTTGTTTATATCTTATTTTCAGCAAACCTGATGATGGCCTAGTGCCGAAATCAATAGTTTGTCTTAGAATATAATTATATAACAACAACTGTGTCTTCCATTTCTTCCCTGATTGATGAAACTGGCAATGTTTTTCAATTGAAAATATTAGGTGTACAACTTTGCTTCCGCTGTTTTGCAATAGATGGCTGTAGCGGTAAGTGGTAGTCGAAATAGAGATCGTAGATGCCATACAACAAGCTTAGGTATTTGTAAACATAATGCCATCGAAATATTAGTCGATTTGTGCCTGCATCATAAAGTTATTCTCGATTAAACATGTCAGCTTATGAACCATATTCTCGTCATTTGCGAGAGGTTTGAATTTTCTGCTTCAATATGGATAAATCTGCGGCTGAGGCTTATCGAATGCTTTCAAATACCTATGGTGAGGCCGCTGTTAATGAAAGAACGTGCCGAGAGTGGTTTCAACGCTTCAAGAACTGCGATTTTACGTCGAAGACCAGCATGGCGGTGGACAAGAGAAGGTTTTCGAAGATACAGAATTGGAAGCATTACTTGATCAAGACTCGTGTTAAATGCAACAAGAATTGGTAGGATCATTGGAAGTGTCGCAAAAGGCCGTTTCAAAACGTCTGAAGGTCATGGAAATGATTCAGAAACAAGGAAATTGGGTTGAAACCGACATATGTTGAACGGCATTTGTTTGCTTGCGAACAGCTGCTTGCAAGGCAAAGATTAAAGGGATTTCTGCATCTCCATCGTGACTGGAGATGAAAAATGGGTTAATTACGATAATCCGAAGCGCAGAAAATCATGGGGACATCCCGACCATGCTTCCACACCGACGGCCACACCGAGTATTCACGGTTCCAATATCGTTGGCTCAGTATTTGGTGCGACCAGCACGGGTTAGTGTCTTCTGAGTTGTTAAAACCAAATCACAGGCGATCGTTATCGAACGCAATTAATGCATTTGAGCCGAGCATTGAAAGACGAACGGCCGCAATACAACGAGAGACATGATAAATTGATTTACAGCAGACAATGCTCGACCTCATGATGCGAAAGTGGTAAAAACATACTTGAAAACGTTGAAATGGAAAGTACTTCCCCACCCGCTGTATTATCCAGACGTTAATCCCTCGGAGTTCCAATTGTTTCGATCAATGGCACACGACCTGGCTGACTAGCACTTCCGATCTTATGAAGAAGTAGAAAAATCGATCGATTCGTGGATCGCTTCGAAAAATGACCAGTTTTTTCAACGCGGGACTCGTACGCTGCCGAAAGATGGGAGCAAGTAGTGGCCATCGATAGACAATACTTTGAATCATAAATGTATAACCAGTTTTTCACAATGAAGTCTCGAATTTCGGAAAAAAACGGCGGAAGCAAAGTTGTACGCCAATGTATCATAGTTTTCATTATTCAGTATCAAGATTTAGGAACATATTTTTCAGACGTGTCAGCAAACGCCTCTCACCAATATACAAAATGTTAAACTTCGTGTTGAACTTCGCGAACAGATTTATTTTTTTTAGTAAATTTCCACAATTTGAGAGAGTTGTTTTGGCGTTAAACGATTCATGATGACTATCCAAACCTAACTGAACAGAAATGTCAACACAATTTGACATTATCGACTGTCAAACTATAGATAACAACCATCGAAACTTTTAATGCATTAACAAAAAAACACCTGTTACTATTGGGGCTAAGCCTGAATTGCCTGATATCACGAGCCGCCTCTGCTGCAGGGCGGTATCGAGATGTAGAGGTCAAACGGTGCGACGAGATAATTTCTCGTGGCGACCGTAAAGTCTGCGTTACAGCTGTGTGCAATTCTTCGACTGTCCGTCATCTACCGACTTCTATACGTCATGTCGCGTCAACCTGTCACTTGTCAATATGCGGTAAAATTCTTACGAGTTTTTCTCTGTGTCAACACCGCATTTCGTGTCGAGTTTTTTGTTTTGAATGGAGCGGAGTGCATATTTCCCGTAGTTTCGGTTTCTACGTGTGAGAATTCAGAAGTCGACGAAGATTTAACGATGGACGAATCCCGTGTGAGGAACAATGTGAATTTTACTCTATGGTTCGATATTTCATTGAAAAAATGAGAATTCATGAAGAAATCAAAGCAAATTTCAAACTTGGTTTAGTTTTTCCACTTCAAATTCACTGGGATTCGAACCCGACGCTAATAGGTACCTTGAATAGTATCCTTAATTTTTTTCAGAAAACTATGGATTTTATTCATGAGCTGATAGATAAATGTGATATAGTAACAATTTTTTGTACTAAATTCTATCGAATAATGAATAGGAAAGACAGTGGACAGATGATTTTTTAGTCTTAAATTCTACATACTTCAAAACATAAAATGCGGGAATTCTAGAGGGATCATTTCGAAAGGTTATTATTCAAAGTGTTCTACGCTCCTGAAATATTCACGTTTTTCGTTATGAATAGCGTAGATTGGAATAGAAAGGATTCTTTCATTTCTTTCATCATTCATGGTTTCTTGTACCTACACCATGTCTCGGCAATCTGTCATCTGTCAATATGCGGTGATTTGATGCGAGGTTTTCTTGCTGTCAACACCGCATTTTATACTCCATCAGCCGTGCGTTTTTTGTATTGTGTAGAATGGGGTTTTCCCATATTTCTGCTTCGTAATTGTGAGAAATTACAAGTCGCGTATAATTTATGTGATAGAAACATGAAATATAAAAAAATTGTTGATTTTGTAACTGTTTGAAAAGAAATATTTGAAATTGAAGTTTGTGAAATTCTCAGTTTTTACTTCATTTATAGTGAATAATGGAATAAAAGGATTTATCCATCATTTTTGAAGCCTTATATATCTTGTCTTGGTTATGTATCAGCTAAAAATATTACAGTTTTTTTTATTGATTAAAACTTTCATTGTAAGGTGACTCGAAGCTTTACCTTTGGATGTTAATGTATACCTAAATTGGTAGAAAATGTTTGAAGAATAAGAATATTCAAAAAATTATTATATTTTCTCGTTTAATAAAATCATATTCGTATAGGAACTTCTACAAATCGAGTATTTAGATCTTAAAACTAAGTATTTATCTTTGCTGCGAGATTTTGGCAGGCTATATTGAAAAATTCGTATTCTGTAATTTTAAATTCAATTTCATTACTCCTTCTCAATTCCATGTTTCATTTTTGTATTCTACTCTAACGAAATATCTTTGTTTTAAACGGGTGTAAATGTACATGTTCTGAATCGTAAATTGTGGCTCTTCCCACTTGGTACTTCTTGAAACAAATGAAAGTCTACTGATATATCGATTGCATTTACTCTCGGAGTTTATCTCCAGAGAAAGTCTGTGTGAAAGACGGAAAAATCAGGGAATTCCATCCAAAAATCCGATTAACTTCTCCCCTAGAGTATAAGTCTTTTTCCATTATATCTCCAAGCCATAGCGATGTTTCATTCAATGGCAACACATTTATTCACCTCATTCTTTTATCCATTCAATTCTCGTTCACTGTACTTCAGGAAAACCCCTTATTCACTCTCCACTTAGCTTGATGCATTTCCACCCAGTAAACCAAAAACCCTGCAAGTTTCGCACAGAGATTTGTATTCTTATACACCCAAAGAAATATCATTCGAAATTTCAGTTGTAAGTAAGCAACAATATTTCATTCATTTAATTATGTATATTTTCCGGTTTTGAGCTTTCATGCATTAAAAATCATGAATTTTTTTTTATTTCACCCCTAAATTTTCAAAACATAATACGATCGATGATACTAGCAACTTTCGCAAATTTTTACGACTTCGATAAAGTCCCAGCCTCTTATATTCCCAGCATTACCGATTTAGAGAGAGATGCGCAGCCCACGACGCCATCTCTCGGGCAAGCACAAAGTCACTTAAAAAATTTCCCATTGATATCTTCAATTTTCTTTCCTCTCTAGTGTTTTTTCGTTGACAGAGAAAATAATAAACCATGTTGCAAAATTTGCAATATTTTTCATTCGTGTTGATTTTGTCCACCGATTCGTAAAGCGTGAAGTTGTGTTCAAAACCAAATCCCATCAATCTAACTCTTCGCCATTATTCAAACCTATTGAATTATGGAAATCGTGATGACGAAACTGCATTTTGATTGTGGCAAATTGTATTATCCATTATGTACACCCTCCTTTCCATTGATCAACGAATGCAGCACTATGCCATGAGACTAGAGTCCCTTGGGTTCAAGTCAATGTTTATAATAGCCTAATTTGATTTAGTGCTCCCCTCGTGGTTAAACTTCTGTATTCTGCGTAATCCATCATTTTTTGGACGTTTCATCAGCATAGGATCATTTTCGATTATTTTGTTATTGTTTGAATCGTTGAGTGATTTTATAATGGGAATGAAGTCGGTACATAACACTTTACTCAATAAGTTCCGAGTCTAACCTGTAATAACACTTTTTTAATTCTACTTCAATTTCCAACATAGTTATCTTCAAGAGTGACACTTTTTCTGTAGAAGATTTCGTCTTTGCTTTCGAAATAGGATCCAACGTCGGCATTCACTTTTTCATTGGAGGCCATTAGAGTATTGTTCTGAGGTCTGCAAAAAGCCAGTAATCACTGGAGGTCAGATCTGGGAGGATAAGCTTGGTGGTCAAGCAGTTGAAAGCGCAAATCGTTGAATTTGACTATGATACTCGTTAAGAGCCTTGTCTTGGTGAAACATTTTTTTTTTTTTGCAAATCGACGGCTACCTAGCCTTATTCGTCACTTGATTTGATGCTTATTGTTTATTGAAAAAAGTTTAGTTCAGTCAGGCAAATCCTAACCTTATAATCCAATTAGAAAACTCGTCTTTTTACGTCTTTCTCGAAAACGTTGAAAGCCATTTCCATGGATCCTAGAACTATCACAACTCGATCTTTGAATTTCAAATTCTTATTTGTAACAATAAAAATAAACAATAACATAATAAAGTAATGTGAGAATTTACGTTTCTTATGATTCATCTTAGTAGTTTCCTCCAAATGGTCTGTACAAAAGTTAATCTGATAGCTCAAGAAAAATTAAACCACTTGCTTCGAACGGTTTTCTTGTTGAGACTTGAACAACTCAATTGCTGAGCCTTTTTATTGATGTGAGACAACCTACCACTTGAGACATTTAATGAAGGTACACTCTGAATTGATAGGTCAGACTTCCATTGTCATTCGAATTTGAACGAAAGAATAATATGCTGAAACGGAGAGACCTGAAAATTTTCAAGGTAGATTCGGATTTCGAAGGATTCCGTAAATATGGCAGTTCGGAATTTGATTTTCCTTATAATATCAAATCTACATTCGATGAAATTAAATTTCTGCATTCAACCATTGAATCATTTTAGAACATGAAAATTGGCTTCCCTATATCATTCCTTCAAATTCAAACATTTTTATGCTCTCCCTCGTGGTCACGTGACATGAGACTCAATCTTTCTATCTCTAATGTTGTGAAAGACTGCTTATACATTTATGGTTCAAAGTATTGTCCATCGTTTGCCATTACTTTCTTTCGGACAGCGTACACATTCCGCGTTGAAAAAACTGGTCATCTTTTGAAGCGATCCACGAAGCGATCCAATTTTTTACTTCTTCATAAAACCGGAAGGTCTGGTCAGCCAAGCAATGTGCCATTGATAGTCCGAGGGAGCAACGTCTGTAAATTACGGCAGAGGGTAGGACTTCCCACATCAACATTTCCAAGTATGTCTAGACCACTTTCACAAAATGAGGTCGAGCATTGTCATGCTGTAAAATCACTTTATCATGTCTCTCGTTGTATTGCGGCTTTTGTCTTTCAATACTCTTCTCAAACGCATTAATTGCGTTCGATAACGATCGCCTGTGATCGTTTCAGTCGGTTTCAACAACTCATATCACACTACGCCGAGCTGGTCCCACCAAATACTGAGCATGACCTTGGAACCGTCAAGTATGATCGAGATATCCCCATGATTTTCTGCGTTTGGGATTATCTTAATGAACCCATTTTTCGTCTCCAGTCACAATGCGATGCAGATATCCTTTCCGTCTTCGCCTTGTAAGCAGCTGTTCACATCAAGCAAACAAACGCCGTTCATCATCTCTCGGTTTCAACTCGTACGGCACCCAATTTCCTTGTTTCTGAATCATTCCCATGACTTTCAGGCGTTTTGAAATGGCTTTTTGCGTCAACCCCAATGATCCTGCCAATTCTTGTTGCGTTTGGCACGAATCTTGATCAAGTAATGCCTCCAATTCTGCATCTTCGAAAACCTTGTCTCTTTCACCGCCATGCTGGTCTTCGATGTCAAAATCACCGTTCTTGAAGCGTTGAAACCACTCTCGGCACGTTCCTTTACTGATAGCGGCCTCACTATAGTTATTTGAGAGCATTCGATGAGCCTCAGCCGCAGATTTATTCATATTAAAGCAGAAAATTGAAACCTCCCCGAATGACGAGAATGTGGCTAGTATGCTGACATGTTTAATCGACAATAACAGACACAAATCGTATAATATTTGGATGGAGTTCTTACAAATACCTAAACTTATTGTATGACATCTACGATCTTTTTATTTCGAGTACCACGTACCTCTACAGGCATCTATAGCAAAACGGCGGAAGCAAAGTTGTACACCTGATATTTTCAGTTTCTAAAAGCTAGGACTGACAATTTTGTTCTAATAATTTTTTTCCAAAATATGAATCTTGAGAATTTCAAATAGTTAATTTCCCTACATGCTTTCGGAAGCTTCCCAAAGAAAGTATTGAACCGATAATATCCTTAAACGATCGAAGAATCCTACAACTTGATTGTTCGAACCAACCCTGAATCCGATGCTGCAAATTAGAAAATCCTTCAATGCTCGCGCAATATTTACCAGAGCGCGGCTTTATTTCTGGCCCCATTCATAACAAAGTGCATTGTAAACTGTTTCATCAGTCACGTTGATTACAGCGTGGTCCATTATCGTCCCTCGCGCTGGATTTAACAACATTGCGGCCGGAAAGGAAAATCGCCGTATCATCCCAATTTATTCCGATTCAGCGAGCTTCATCCACTTTGCGCAGTTGGAGAAGAGCCTCGTCTTTTGTTGTCGGTATTGATGCAAGAAAAGTCCTCAATTTCACTTGGTTAGGTAATGGAGAAGTGATGAGATGATGGAAGTTATAAATGATATTCTTTTTATCGCGAATTTATTCGCGACGACGTTAATATCTTTCAGTTTTGGGAGATTCTTCGTCTTTTTTTTTCAGTATTCATACTTTTTCCACTGGAGTTGAAGGAGCTATGTGGTTCATCATCTCCATTTTTGGTAGGTTTGGTATTTGTTCAATCTATAGCTGGTAAACAAACGCTATGAACTCTTGGTCTATTGATCTTATGGGAATGTTTCGATGACAACAATATTCATTCGCAGATAACAGTTCTTGATCTTCTTTTTCTTCTCTCTTTTCACCAGGTCTGTGTTCCGTTTTTTTCTGCCTTCTTTCTATCATTGTTATGTCTCTTGTAATATTGAGCTCCAGCTGTACAACTCTAGGTGTACAACTTTGCTTCCGCTGTTTTGGAATAGATGGCTGTATCGGTAAGTGGTAGTCGAAATGAAAATATTGTAGATGTCATACAATAAGCTTAGGTATTTGTAAACATAATGCCATCGAAATATCAGTCGATTTGTGACAGCATCATAAAGTTATTCTCGATTGAACATGTCAGCTTACGAGCCAACTTCTCGTCATTTAAGGGAGGTTTCAATTTTCTGCTTTAATATGAAGAAATCTCCGGCTGAGGCTTATCGAATGCTCTTGAATACCTATGGTGAGGCCGTTAGTAGTGAAAGAACGTGCCGAGAGTAGTTTCGACGCTTCAAGAACGGTCATTTTGATGGCCGAAGACTGGAGAGAGAAGGTTTTCGAAGATGCAGAATTGGAGGCATTACATGATCAACACTCGTGTCAAACGCAAGAAGAATTGGCAGTAACATTGGGAGTGACGTAACAAGCCATTTGAAAACGCCTGAAAATCATGGGAATGATTCAGAAACAAGAAAATTGGGTGCCGTACTAGTTGAAACCGAGAGATGTTGAATGGCGTTTGTTTGCTTGTGAACAGCTGCTTGTAAGGCAAAGACGGAAAGGATTTCTGCTCGCTTTGTGACAGGAGACGAAAACTGGGTTCATTACGATAATCCCAAGAGTAGAAAATTATGGGGATATCCCGGCCATGCTTCCAAGTGGACGGCCAAACCGAATATTCACAGTTACAAGGTCGTGCTCAGTATTTGGCGCGACCAGCTCGGTGGAGTGTATTATGAGTTGTTAAAACCGACTGATACAATCACAAGGGATCGTTATCGAACGCAATTAATGCGTTTGAGGCGAGCATAGAAAGACAAACGGCCGGAATACAACGAGAGATATGTTTAAGTGATTTTACAGCATGACAATACTCGACCCCATTTTGCGAAAGTGGTCAAGACATTCTTGGAAACGTTGAGATGGAAAGTATAACCAGTTTTTTTACAATAAAGCCTCGATTTCCGGAAAAAACGGCGGAAACAAACTTGTTCGCCCATTAATATCTACTGCAAGTGGTGAATTTTTCAAGAGCATGACACAACAACCATTATCACAGTATTTTCGACCCTAAACAAACACCAATTCCTATTCCAACCGTTACAAACGCCCCAAATGGTCAATCTCGCCAAAAAACCTACGAGTCTATCAGAAATCTCAGTAGGGGTCTCTTCTCTGTGATGACCATAGAAAAGGGGACGCAGCACTCTAACCCATAGATTGAAACGTCCAGTTCAGGTTCCCTCGACCGTGGTGTAATGAGCGAGCTCCGATTTCACGCAATCGGCTCGATGCCAGCTGTTCTTTGTGAGTTGGCCACGCGTTCTGCCTCCGCTCCAGCTAGGATGATTCATCGGTTCAACCGACCGGTGCGAGGTAAATGTCTCATTGTTTATTTTTTTATTGCGTCAAGTCGAGCACCCAGCCCCGGCCAAAAGACGAGCCGGTATCGTTCAAGTTGTTCCTTCGACCGATTGTTTATCGAATAGAGGTGTTTTGACTTTGACCTCTTAACCTTTGCACGCCTATGATAGAGATGCGAACACCTATTAGGGGTACCCAAGGGACCCCATTCTATTTGAAATAGAAGAATCGTTTGTGTTCAAAATAGTTATTTATAATACAAGTGCAGAAGGCATTGATATTCTTCCACGAGTTCAAAATTCAAAAATGAGCCACGAAGTGGCGAGTTTTGGAATGGACGAGTGGTAGAATGAGCCTTCTGTACGAGTATTATACATTATTTTCTCTAATTCATTGCATTTTCATTGAAATTAATGAAATATTTCCATAAATATATTTTAGTGATTTTTGCATTGAAAAATGTTGGTTGGCAGAACTGATTTCTTTAAGGCAAATTGATGAATTAACAGATAAAGCCGTGGCGGAAAGTTCGGAGTACCAACATAGAATGATGGAATAATATAACCATGAAAACTGTGCGTTTCTGATATATTCTCGCACGATTTTGTTCTACAAGATGTGGAAGAATGAACGAAATAACCACAGAATTAGAGAAAAATATTTATTCTACTCAAAATTTGAAAAAACACATAAAAGTTCAACAAAAAGTATGATCCAAACATGAAAATCGTTTAAACTGTCCAAATATTATAACAAAGTTATTTCATTTTTTCATTGTGTCCTATGTGAAATTTCTTCATTCCGACAAGCATTGCATTTTCTTTTTTCAGTATTTTTAGCAATTGAAGTTTTTGCAAGATGAACAAACAACTTAACATTTTTGTTGGAACTTTTAGGAGACTGGTAGGACCAACCAAGTTTTCTTGTTGGATTGTCAGTCATCTGCTGATTACTTAGGCTTTTATTGTTGGTACCATATTCGCTAAGACTTAAACATAGGCAAGGTGCCAATTCATGTGAAGAAATTTAGTTAGTTGCAAGATATGAACTGCTTGATTTAGTACTTGAGCAAGAGCTGACTTCAGTAGACCATTTAAATTTCTGCACTTGATTTAGTTACTTGCTTTAACTACTTTACACGTGTAAATTGGGTCTAATAGCTGACTTCACATCTGATTTCTTTAATATAAGTGACTCCTTATCCATAGTATTGCTAGACTGTCTTCTAACTGCATCAAAAAAGAGCTTTCATCTAATTCGGATTTTTTTTCAGAGTATAACACAAATGCGCTTAGAGCAGAACTATCCCTACCACTGTATGCTATACGACCAAAGAGCTTCATACAGCAATAATTTTCTCTGATATATTCATCAGCATCATTGGAACCACTTTTAGATTTATTGTAATATCTAGTTCTTGTTTTCTGGACAAACTAAGATTGTAGAGTTATTGCTTCACGCATTCACGAATGCATAGACTGACAAAGCAATACGAAACCAAAGTTGTTCAGAATGCATTCATTTCATTTTTCCAAAACTGATCACAAAGATTTCCTTATTTTCGGTAGACTCGGAAGCAATAAATCAATCCTAAGTATGTTAAACGCCATACCTTTTACGTTGAATCATTCTAATAGGTATATCTAAGGTGAATATCTATCTAGGATCTCTAGCTGAAATTGCATCCTAGTAATGAAATAGTCTCGAGGGGCGTAAAACGCCTCTGTTCCCAACAGAAGTGACCTTCGATTAAGCTTATCTAATCTAAATGATTAAAATAACTCGGTTATAGAGAAACAGGGGATTGAGCAACAATAAAGTTCTTACTGCTATTCGAAAACTAGATTAGTATCTACTTACCAAAGAAGGTGCACCAGAAGAATTGGAGATACAAGCCTTCAAATTGAGATAACTTTTAATTTGGATTTCAATAATATAAATAAAGAAACAAAAATTGAATTGTTTTCAAAGCACAAAGCAGAATGATAATTCATTGAAAAGTTTATGTATAATTGAAAATTCCATCATATACTAGGTATAAAATTTATAATTCCTGTAAAACTGTATTTTTAGTAAAAAAGGTAGAAATAATTTTTCTTGAAGTCAAGTAATGAACTTATATTTTCTGCTAATTGCAGTAGTTGTCAAATATATGTCGTATTCATTCAATTCCACAACTACCATCTCAAGAGTCAGTTTAGAAGTATCTGCCAATAGGTACGTTATTTCTAGACCAAGGTCTATGTTGGTGACTAAGGGTATGTTTATAAATATTCGGTTATGAACTCAGTGACTCAATTACAAGTGTTAAATTTCGTGCTCTATAATGAGCGATAGGTGAGAACTGCGTAATGTCTTTTAGTGCTGTCAAAAAAGGAAAAGTAATAATTCATTAGATGAAATATGAACTTTTGGATCATTCCACAAAAATAAGAACAGACCTACTAGTTTTTCTTTCATTATATTAAGATCTAGAAGAATCTGAAGTTCTACCTATCTCTTGAATCTCTAACTTCAAAATAAATTGCGTTAAAAAATGCAGCCAAAGTTACTCGAAACTATAATCAAACTTTGATTTGTATTTTAGTCAGGAATGTTTCCAATGAAGATATAATATCAAAAATTGTAGAATGGATTCTAGTAACATTCTCAAACTTCTATATTCTTCAATGGGGTACACATCGTTATGGACGTAGCTTATTTCAATATTCTCTTATTTCTCATATCCTTGTGGGAAATGGGAAAGGAGCTTCATAGATGGGTGCTCTAAAATGTCGACTTGAAAATCCAAGAATTAACTACCAATTAGGGATTCACGGCTTGACTTGATATTCAAGCTACTTGGCTTGATATTCGAACTACTTGGCTTGAGCTTGAACTCAATTCACATTCAAGTCAAGTAGTAGTTTTTCAATGACAAGTCAAGTATTTATTTATTAAGTACTTGACTTAACATTGGAAAGCTACTACTTGACTTGAACTTGGGTTGAATAAGCTACGTAGTTGATAAGGAGGAGCCCTCTGATAAAAAGACAACGTGGGATATCGCAATACCAATAAAGAAAAGAATACCTATTGATCTACTCATTAGCGAAGAAAACCATCTACAAAAATAAGGAATTCAACACGTTTTGGATAGTTTGAATAGGTAATTCAACCAGAGAATATTCAGCAAATATGAAGCAAAACAACAAGAAAAACTCTCTCTGATACAAGATAAAATGCAGTCAACCGCAAGTTTCCTAGAAAGATTACCTCCTATTCAGGATAAACGACCTCATCAAGATTCAATCAAGTAATGGTGAACCAAGGGTTCTAACCCATTATTCATGTTGTCTGCCTGTTTACTTATTCGATGTCAGTCAACATGTTTAACTCCAAAGAATCTAATCACTGCGAAGCAGTCTCTTTTTTACATGTTTTAACTCCAATCAGCCTCTCTTTCAATTCCCATAGAATATTCAATCCAATTGTCTCTCAACACGAAACCTAATTAGGTCACCTTCCTTCCTCTATCTGGCATCAAACTGTTTCCTAATCGAGTAAGGCCCAAGGTGGAAGTTGACACCTTCGTCAATAATCTTATTGAAACTCTTACTTCAAAATGAATTGCATGAAAAAATGCAGCCAAAGTTACTCGAAACTATAATCAAACTTTGATTTGTATTTTAGTCAGGAATGTTTCCAAATAAGATTATAATATCAAGAATTGTAGAATGGATTCTAGTATGATAATATTCTCAAACTTCTTTATTCTTCAATACACATCGTTATGGACGTAGCTTATTTCAATATTCTCTTATTTCTCACATCCTTGTGGGAAATGGGAAAGGAGCTTCATAGATGGGTGCTCTAAAATGTCGACTTGAAAATCCAAGATTTAACTACCAATTAGGGATTCACGGCTTGACTTGATATTCAAGCTACTTGGCTTGATATTCGAACTACTTGGCTTGAGCTTGAAATCAATTCACATTCAAGTCAAGTAGTACTTTTTCAACGTCAAGTCAAGTATTCATTTATTAAGTACTTGACTTAACATTGGAAAGCTACTACTTGACTTGAACTTGAGTTGAATAAGCTACGTAGTTGATAAGGAGGAGCCCTCTGATAAAAAGACAACGTGGGATATCGCAATACCAATAAACAAAAGAATACCTATTGATCTACTCATTAGCGAAAAAAACCATCTACAAAAATAAGGAATTCAACACGTTTTGGATAGTTTGAATAGGTAATTCAACCAGAGAATACTCAGCAAATATGAAGCACAACTACAAAAAAACTCGCTCTGATACAAGATAAAGTGCATAGTCAACCGCAAGTTTCCTAGAAAGATTACCTCCTATTCAGGATAAACGACCTCATCAAGATTCAATCAAGTAATGGTGAACCAAGGGTCCTAACCCATTATTCATGTTGTCTGCCTGTTTACTCATTCGATGTCAGTCAACATGTTCAACTCCTAAGAATCTAATCACTGCGAAGCAGTCTCTTTTTTACGCGTTTTAACTCCAATCAGCCTCTCTTTCAATTCCCATAGAATATTCAATCCAATTGTCTCCAAACACGAAACCTAATTAGGTCACCTTCCTTCCTCTATCTGACATCAAACTGTTTCCTAATCGAGTAAGGCCCAAGGTGGAGTTTGACGCCTTCGTCAATAGACTATACACAAAGGGGAGACTCCTGATAGCGCTCCTGTTGCGTTATCGTGTTCTTCCGGTGAAGGGGTGGGGGAGGATCACATGTTCGCCATCCGACCGTGGTGCAATGCACAGGGGTTGATATGCCCAGCAAACATGCGCACCCCCATCGATCCCAGGTCGCAGACGCCCGCCAGACATGGTCACTGGGCACAACTAGAAATATTGTTATCGTTAAAAGTCACTCGGATAAATACGTTTCGAGTTTTTTAAGTTCAGGTGTGATGAGCAGTTTGGGCTTGATGATCCTGTCGCCGACGTCTGGAGAAGTTTCTGTCAAGCGTGAGTCCGTTTTGTTTAGAAGATTGTTACGTGAACACCCCCTTTTACCTCATTTTTTTTTATTGTTTTGTATTGGTGCGATTTTGTTGTTGTCATTCTTATATTTTGGAGTACAGTCGTTGTACGTGAATCGTGTGTTTGTATTGAGTGAAAATTGTAATCAAAACGCCAATTGAAAACATTCCTACTTCCTTCGAATGATCCTAACCTTGAACAATGCGTCACCAAAGTCATCGACCAGAGGGTAACAATATACGTTTTTCAACGTATTTATCTGGGTGAATTGAAACAATCGAACATTCTCCCTGTTTTCATCGTATTTATAGCCGTAACAATCAATAATTGTTTTTGATTTTTGAATTTTTTTTATCCAACAATTTTGTATGAATTTTATGAATGTTAAAGCTACAAAATACGATGGTTTTATTCAGTTTTGATTGAGTTTAGCATGTCAAATTCATCGACATCCTTCCGTCTATAAAATTCTACTGAACAATTAATTCGGGGTCTAAAGTAATAATAATAAATTAGTAACTAAATATGCTTTGACGACAGAATTTATGTCGTATAGTAATCTGCTTCTTCAGTTTTAAATAATTAATTGTATTGTACATACTTTGATATTACAAACGTAATGAATAAGATATTAGGATTTCTAACTGACCTTCCTCACTCTCGACAACATAAATAGATATAAATCGATTTTCCTAAAAAGGTTGAACCTTGTGTTTACAGAATGAAGAGTTTGTTAATAGTTATTCACGTCAACCTCTCTCAAAATGAAAATAATTGATTTTTCTCCATAAAAATATGTTTTGATGAAAACATTTTCGGAATTATGAACTGTTACACCGGTTTACATGTTCACCCTCATGAATAAAAGATTTCTGACTAGCTTCTCTCAATTGCAAATACAGAAAATGAAGAAGAATAAAACGATTTTCCTAAAACGGTTGTATCGTGTGCTTTTACCATGCAGTGTTTGTGAATATCAATTATTATTATAATTGACGATCTACAACTTCTTCAATTTGATATTGTTCAGAGCTGCAAAATATCTGAAGTAACTATGTAGTTACTGTTTTCTACGAGAAGCTCAGAAACGTATCTCAAATTACTTTTTTAGTCACTCGATAAGATATTTTCTCAGTATCTTCAGCTTAGATACTGTCCATACTGCAAAGTAACTGAGTTTTACCATGAAGCAACATATTATACAGTATTATTATTGGCAACGATATCCAACGCCAAGAACAGAGATCCCATTCATTAAATAAAGAGTAGATGCGGTCATCACAACGATTGTCTTTCCACCATTGCTTTGAGGAAAGGGAAGAACACGTAGATAATCTGAATTCTCAGTTGGTCATTTTTAGGAAACAAAGGCATATTTTCATTGAGACCAAGATCTGACGATGAAAAATAGTGCTTGGAACAAATGGAAATGACGGAACTTGTTGACTAGGATCAACAAAAATACATCTCTCATCCAGTTCCTCACCCTGTCAGCTTTAAAATATCATTTACTAGTTACTATTAATACTTACTCTTCTCAAGGGTTTAAAGAAAGGCTAGAGGAAATGAGACTACGAGTATTATGTTAACACCATAGACGGAGATTTAGCCCTTTTTCATTTTCACTATCCTAAGATACAGTCTTGCCAGCACTGTATATAGCCTGCCTATTAAAATATACGAGCCTTTGTGATGTTATTGAGGGGTATTTATGATTTTACAAGGTTTATAGCAAAGTATTCTATTTTACCATACAATTAATTAGTTAATCAGTACATTGCCTCAATTGTCCTCAATGGCATCAATTATATGAATAATTTGAACTAATAAGAGTAATAATATAGATGAAATTCAATAAACAAGACGAATAATCTGATACTTTAATTCCAGCACGTGCAGATCCGGCCTCACGGTGTTGACGGAGCAATCTGCGAGAAGGGGGCGCATAGAGGAACCCCCGCCCGCTCCTGGACCTCGCAACAACTCCCGGTCCCGCAATGGGGTGCAGATGCAGGACAGCAAACACGGACAATGGAAGCGGTACCAGGATTCACCAGGTGTCGGAAGTCCTCCCCCAGGTCCTGCACCACCCAGCCCGACGAGCGCAAGGAGAGAACGCAGGGGCAGTCCTCACGGCTCCAAGGAGAAGAGCAACAAAGTGAGGGGGGTGCCCCAGAGTTTTGGCTACGTCAAGAGGGGGGCCTCACAGAACGGTACCACGAATGGTACCCAGATGAACGGGAATGGTAACCAGATTCAAGGTGAGGTTTTAAAGATGACAACGACAAATAGAGTTGCTTCATTTGTTACATATAGCATTAAAAAAGCGAAATCCACTCCTCATCTTTTAATTCATTTATTTACTCAATTAACGGTACAAAACATTTCTACAAGAAAAATTATTATTAAATCATCAATCATAAAATATTATCTGACAATGACAGTATTATAAAACGCCACAAATCTCCTCTAAACTCCTCAATCTTCTTGCTCTCAAGGAAGACAGTAAAGCTGGACGACTCGCAGAGAAAAACTCAAAAGAACTTCTAAAGCCACTTCTAATTTAAACATATCTGAGGAACTTGTTCTGTACTCTCTCCAGAATAAGGCTGTCCATGGATGTGTAGGGTGACCAAATGAGTCCTCAGAGATGCTGCAGAAATAGACAGGATATGTTGTCTGAAAGACAACTTACTGTCATATAAAAACACAAGTCCTCGATGGTGGCATGTTACCTGAGTCTAACTTCCACTCTAGATCTCTTTAATACAGCATTATATAAAAAACATTTGGAATTATGTTTGGAACAATACATGTTCAGCTCCACAGCCTTCAATGTTGGTACGAAATCGTATAGGAAAACAAATCGGATAAGATCAAAAATCAATAATGGTATTGCAAATATATGGCGATATTTCATTCATTTAGACCTTGAATGATTCGATAGTCAGCTACTTAGAATGAGTCAGACTTCAAATAACCCAATAGGCTTGGCTTAAAGATGTCAAATTGAAAGAGACAGTCCGCCTACTCTTATCATCAAACCAGGAAGAATGATTTCTGAATAACCTTCATTGTTTCAAGCTAGGTATGGTAAGATGTAACGTCCTATTGATATAACATGTCGTCCAGAGCCATATATTTTATATCCCGACTGTCCTAGGCCTTTGTCAGACGTCTCAGGCCAGATCAGGAAAATGTTTCCAACTGAAGCCTAACAGCTTGATCATCAAGCACAATGATGACACTATTGACCTCTTCTGAAATACTCGACTCGTTATCAGAGACAAACAGCCTAATGTTTTCCAGACCTTATGGTCTGGAAAAAAATTAGTTGAGTAGCATTATTGCTACACAATGTAGCATTATTGCTACACAACTAAATTAAACTCTTACGAAGTTAGAGCTATTTTTCTCACTAATATCGTGAAGATAGCATTTAGGTTACCAGGTTATATGGAAGTTCCCCAGGACTCATAGATTTTACCCTTTATTTTCATAATAACTGTTTTGAAATGATTAATTATCTGCCGTATGGTTTTTTTCAACTTGTTTGGTAACCATATTTTTCATTTACTTAACTATAATTAGCTGTTATATGAAAATCAACTGAAAATATGTATATGCTTTTGAAACTGACAAATTCCTGTACAGCAATGTATCAGGTAGATGTCAATAAGACTCTCATCATCACCTATAGGTTAACACTTTTAATGGAGTGTCTACTTATTTCTATAGAAAAGGCAATGTGTATAAATAGCTTTAAACGACATGTTAAGTGCCTTTCAGTAGATGAGAATATTATCAGCTCGAAGTTACCTTGAGAGATTTTTGAGCATGTGCTTAATCAAGTTCTATTTTGTTCTAGTCTTTTTTTAGGATAGTTAAAGAAGGATGAGGTTCAAGCTATCAGTTTAGAAATGAAAGTAAGCTCGGAGTTAGCCTCTTAAAGTCTAAACTTCAGACTTGAATACTTCATTAAAATAATATGCCATACCAAATGCTTCATATGTTCGTATAGTTTCTTTTTTTCTAGTTTCAAAATCAGAAGAGTTGAAATTCGATTGTAGAAATGGGGAAGTAGAGGATCTCAACCAAATAATAAAACATTTCAGATTGTAGTCATCACATAGTATACATTGGAAACACAACATTCTTTCACCTCATATATCTAGAATCAAAGTAACTCTACATACACTCCAAGTGCAACATCCAAGTCGCTCTTTCCATCTCATTATCGCCAAAACATTTCCATATGAAAGAAACCTTCAGTAGAAACATTCTTTCATCTCGGAAAATATTTCCCTGGCAACCCACTCTCAGCATCCACTTCCTCAGGTGCTCGAAATCCATTTTAATTAGTGCAACCCCAGATTACGAATCAAAAAGGGGGCAGAGAAATATGAAAGAAGGGAATTTATAATCACCTACGACTAATGCTTCGTAGCAATTTGAATGGAGAGGAACCTTTCAGCATGCCTTTCCATTAGGAATGTCGTCCGAAATTACATATTCGCTAACCTCTCGGTTTCTAGATTCCATCTGAATTGCGGAAAGAACCATTAAGAAGGCGGGTATCTCGCAACTTTGTGTGCTTCGCGAAGGGAATTGAAAGGTTGGATGGAAACAGAAGTTTGTATGAAACCAGCTAGTTGCGATTAAAGGATTTTTCTTGCTTTCAGTTGGTACACAACTCTTATACACTGGTTGATTCCTTATAACCTTTACGTAGATTTGAAAGCTGGCTGGGTACATTTCAGTTCTTTTCAGGATTTGATGGAGGAAAATGCGCTATTTGCCTTTTGAACCACAGTCATTTTCATGCAGCTGGTTCAATTGAAGGGGGTTTTGAGAATGTGAGGTTTTAGGTGGGATGTTGAAGTTTTTCTGGAGCAAAGAAAAATAAATGGATTTTTTATGGCTTCATGTTCTTTGAATTCAACAATAGTTTCGAAGAAGCTGTAGTTCCCGGTTATGTAATGTTTGACACTTTTGGCTGTCAGGCAAATCTTCAGTCAACATAATTGTGAAGTCTGTGAGGAAGCTGATTGGTTCCGAACTGGTTGCACAAATAACTATATAAATTTTATACAGGCTTTTCCTAAATTAGAGGTACAAAGAAAAAGAGATTTCTTGGGAAATTTTAAGAAAAAAGTCCTATGAACATTGGCCCGCAAACAATTTGCTTTCGAGGTACAGTGTGTTTCTTGTAGTCCTACTATGTTGTGATGATTGTACCAGTTTATCGAATCATTATTAATCTTCGGTAAAGATTAGATGAAAAAATACCAAAGTTATTACTAATTCCTTCATCACAGCTTACTATCTGGCTCTGAATAATTATTTGGATTTTCCTGAGGATTTCTAGAGGATTGTTTGAAATTTTTTCTCGAAATCGGTAGCAGATACGACAAAACGAAAAAAAAACAAAAAGTGTAGTACTGGACCAAAGTTTCTTCTTACAATTTCTCTAAACTACCAGTTGTCCATCAAAAAAAAATACTGGAAGAAAGAAGTGGGCGCTGTTCCAGAGAAAATATAACCCTATTGATTTGCATTCAGAATTGGCATATCACATGATCTAAACTTTGAATTGGAATATCTATACCAAACATAAGTTGAATATCTTGTGTAAGGAACATGATATGAGAAAAAAACTTGAAAAAAAAAATAAAACTTTAACACCCTGTATTTTGCAAACAAAGTGTTTGCAGCACTTTTTTTATAGCACACGAAGAATCTGTCGTTTTCGTTTATAGTTCCAATTTAGGAACATCTTGTATATACCTCTACTTTGAAGAAAACTAAATAATTTCTTCAGAAGAAGAAAAACGATTATTATTTTGAACTTTTTTGACAATCAAAATCACGAAACATGACATCAAATAACATAGCAACGAAGTTACAGATAAATATAACTGAATGTTGAAGGAATTTACGAGAGACGCTCTTAGGGAGGTTTTTAATAATTTCAATTTAATTCAAATGATCACTTTCCTTTCAAAATTAGAAAAAATATTGTATAAAACACATGTTTTTGTAACATGAGTTTTGGTGCAACTTTGTTGCAGAAATAAGCTCGTTACGGAAAATGTTTTCCCAACTGGTTGAACAAATATCTACATATATAAATTTCATATAGTTTCGAACCCAAAAACACTATTTAAGTTCTATTAATGAGAGCGACATCTAACAAACAAATTTTTTTAACACTATAGGTCTCACAGCTTCTTCATTATTTTGCATTGCTAACATTTTTGAGGCGAGTTTCAACAATATGCCAGAATTATAAACCATCAGTTGGATCACCTTGATTACTGTTGATGAAAGAAGCCTATTAAAAATAATTAATAATATTATCCTGACTTAAAAATTTGATATAGTTAATTTTTGAATTGGATTTTTCGTCCGTTTATCACACTGTACGTTACTGGAAATATCGTGCAGCCATCACATTTATATGGACTCATCTCATTAACTTGAACAAGACCTACGTAAATCAAACAGGGAATATTTTCATAGGATTGATGTGGATTCATTTCAATTAGATTCAAATATATTCGTGCAGTGAATTTATACTTTGACCTCTGCATAAATCATTTGTGTGCCTTTCGTCAATGATCCTCAATTCTGAATTTGATTTTTTCTACTTGAGAGTTGGTATTTACACCGTCTGTAATTTTTCGATTGCAGTACTGCAGCAAGGACAAGGTGGTAAAACAGCTGCTGTTTCTGCCGTTCCTAGGACAAAAGTTAAAGTTTCTGGAGGGACCCAAACTTGTTCCAGCGATCTACAACAAGTTCATAGTAAGTACACCCATTAAGAATTATTCTTTCATAAGAATAATGAATTTTCTGTTGGAATACTGATTTCGATGCTCAATAGTAAGTTAAATTGTAAGCCACTGATTATGATTCTGCCGGAGTGGAGCAACTTAAATATAAAATAATTACAGAGAAATTATTATTATCATTATTCATCACTATAGAATACATGGCATAACAAAGATCCTGACTCATCGATATACGTGGCAAATGAGATTCTCGCAAGAAAATATAATCTTAAGTATTTAATATTATCGAAAAGTAAATAATTCACGAGATAGTTGACCTCACATTGATCAAGTATTATTGATATACCTACCTAAAAAAATAATAAGGAAGCAATTTTATCGGAATTCTACTTGTGCGATATATGTATGTATAAGCAATTCATCACCAACTGTAATAATTCTTTCTGAAAATCAATTCAGTCTCCTTTCGAAATCTTGAATAATAACAAGAAGCGAAAGGATCAAGTAACTATAAACCATATATTTATGTTATATGTTATGATTATGAGGTTAGGTTCTGAGAAGTTTCATAAAAACTTAAGAGAAACAATATCAGAAAAGCACTGACGACAAGTTAGAAGATTTTGTGTGCTCGTGAAGTTATATTCGAGAGAATTCCAATGCTTCGACTTACACAATCCACGTTCACCAATTTTGATGTCATCGAAAAAGGCAAGATATTCATATCATTTCATCTATTCCTTATGATGTGCCTAACTGCTCGCCATCTATTATCTGTCATATTGAATAACCATCTTAAAATTCAAAAGCCAAGATATTTATTAATTATTAGGTACCTAACTGAATCATGAAACATTTTCAGAAAAATCTTCCTTCTGGATGAAGGAGATATTAATCTGAAATTTTATGATTCATTTCTTCTATGCCCTATATGTTGACACAAAATTTCAGCATAATACCACATGAATACATTTTATGATGCTTCTTTTTAGTGTTCTATAGTATAAAATTCTTGACTGAATTTTGCATAAGCCTGCAGCTTACAATCGGTATTTTTGGACTTGTTGGAAAAACAATACTTATTCGGCTGTAACTATTGGACTAAGAAAAAATTAAGAATCCCCAACCTTACCCCTTAAATATCAATTCTTTTGGTCTCTATATTTTTAATCGAAATTTATCGTCCTCGAGTAATCACAGAATAGGTACACAATTATAATTCCACGATATGATTTCCAGAAAAATTGTTCATTCAAATTACCTGGGAAGAAGTAAATCAAAGGAATTTCTTGAATTAATCTGTGCAAAGTGTGTGTTACTTTGTATTCACAATAAGCAGTTCTATCTGGATATGAAAGTTCGAAATTATAAGAGCAATCTGATCAATTAATCTTGTCAGTAAATACATATTAACACCACACAGTTAATCAATTATAATCAACTACCAATTAGTGTTGTCAATAATGATTGATTATATAAAGTGCTATCTTGTACTGAAATAATGGATTTAAATTTCGCTTTTAAATTAATATTTAAGTTTCTAATATCGAGTTAAAAGGAAAAAACGAGCTCTCGTTAGGCTATGTGGACTTTTTAATGAATTTCTTGGAACCATTATTCATATTCACAACAAAGGAAAGACAAAATCTGACTCATGTGAGATGAACCATACGTCAGAAGTCCATGGCATCCCGCTAGCTCTTTTTCTCTTGAAACACCTTGAATTCCCTAATACTTTGGATTAATTTCCAGAAGCTAGCCCACCGCAGTTCAAAAGTTATTCATTAACTGGCAACACCGCAACGCAACTGAGCCAATCTGTCAGAGAAAGACTGATGATGGGATCACAGAGTTTACCAAAAGGAGCTGGACAGGATTACGGTTTGATCCTGCGACAAGGACGTCCAAAAGTCAGTGATGGATCGCTCTCGGACACTCAGGCGATTGAGAATGTCAGCCCTTACGCTCCTTGGCTTAGACACAGGTAAATGACTGGTCTTTACGATCAATAAATTCATTAGAATTGAATATCTACCGAGATATTGTGCGGTTATGAGCCATAGCTTCATTATGGGTTGACAAAAATATATCGCAGGTACTGCTCCTCTTCTTGAGTTCTGATCTGAAATAACTTGTCTAGCTGAAATGGTCAGAAGGTAAAGGGTGTTTTTTTTTAGAGCTATAGAACTTTAAATTGCAATAAAACAACGATGGATTATTCGATTGACATGAATTTTATTTATCCGCAAGATAATCTTGTGGCATTACATTTTAAATATTATTTCTGGCATATGACCGCTACGGCTGGCTCGGATGTAGTCCAATCTGGACGTCCAATTTTCGATGACTTTTTCCAACATTTGTGGCCGTATATCGGCAATAATACGGCGAATGTTGTCTTCCAAATGGTCAAGTGTTTGTGGCTTATCCGCATAGACCAATGACTTTACATAGCCCCCACAGAAAATAGTCTAGCGGTGTTAAATCACAAGATCTTGGAGGCCAATTCACAGGTCCAAAACGTGAAATTAGGCGGTCACCAAACGTGTCTTTCAATAAATCGATTGTGGCACGAGCTGTGTGTCATGTTGCGCCGTCTTGTTGGAACCACAGCTCCTGGACATCATGGTTGTTGAATTCAGGAATGAAAAAGTTAGTAATCATGGCTCTATAGTCTATACCGATCACCATTGACTGTAACGTTTTTGAAGAAGTACGGACCAATGATTCCACCAGCCCATAAAGCGCACCAAACAGTCAGTTTTTCTGGATGCAGTTTTGTTTGTTGACGTAGTCATTCAACCAGAAGTGCGCTTCATCGCTAATGGACGTAGTGCGCGATACGTATTCCGCACAGAATCATTATTTTCGAAATAAAATTTCACTATTTGCAAGCGTTGTTCAGGCGTGAGTCTATTCATGATGAATTGCCAAACCATACTGAGAATAAATCACTTGACAGCTGTTAAATCGGTCGCCATCTTGAACAGTAATGCCAACTTAAAGTTATACACCTCGAAAAAAAAAACACCCTATATAAAGATATTGGATGATTCAGTATCCATCCATTCTCACATTGGAGTAATATTTCATTGAAATATATTTGGGGGTTCTTTTCTCCTCATGTTCAATTTTCTTCTAGACTTGTAATAACGCATTACCTCTGAGCGTTTTATTATGAATACAGTATATTCAACTGAAGTGAATATAAGTTTATGGTTTTTCAATTGAAACATCTTACTTTCTCTTCAACTCAAAGGAGTAAGAATTATTCTACTAGTGAAAAGTGACTCAATGATAAAAATTGTTTAGCATACAGCAATAGACTTTTCGGTTCGAAATATACCAGGCTCTCATATGTATACATATACAAAATGAAAATCTTGTAGTTAGATGGAAATGTATCAAATATGTTAATCCTAACTTTATGCAGATAATACTAGCTCACACTCTGCATGAAAGGTTTTTACTGTTTTCAGTAGAGTCAGGAGGCATTACCATCAATAATCGCCAAAAGTTCCTAAAATTAGAGCAACCACATTCATACATACCGGTCATTGCTTTCGACATTCTTCTGGGTATATTCTTTCTGACAGTGGAGCAGGTTTTTCGACCATCAAACGACTTGGTGGTTGGAAATCAACTTTTTTCGCTGAGGGTTACATGAAAAACTCATTTTAAAATAAAGTAGAAACTGCTGAAACTGAGAGTAACCAATTCTGCAACTTCAGTTTCCACCAGCTCCACACATTCACTCACATATTTCGTATGTTAATACCCTGTTCTTTTATTTCAGTAACACATACTCAGTAGCACCTCGGTTGTCAGAAACAGATAGCATGGAAAGCTTAACAAGCCTTCCGGGACACAGAAGCAGCCTCACCCATACCAGACTCCTTCGGGATTCACCTTCTAGACTTAGCAGGAGCAACAGCATTAGGTAAAAATAACATTTCTACTGCATCTTATCCAGTTAATACTGTCATCAGAATATTATCGAAATATAATAATTATCTTTGTACTCAATCATAGCTATCTGAGAGAAAGGACATTCCCAAGGTATTGAGAGCGAATAAAAAAAAACTCTGAAATCACACATTTGTTGAGTTTGAATATCGATCGAAATTTGTGATGAGTTTAGTTAGAGAGAAGGTATTTTGGATCGATCTTCAAACATGGTTTTCTGCTTCGCTCACTGTTTTGTCCGCTTTAGGTGTACTATTTGAGATATGATGAATCATTATATCGGAATATGATTTTATCCATACTGACAAAACTTTTGTCTCAAACTATTTTCGTAAACTACCATAAACATATATGTGGGTTTAGCAAAGTTCCATAAATTTTTCATTGAGAAATTTCAATTATTGGAAAACATGTATAGTTTTTTTAAAGTTAGATAAATGTTGAGTCTTCATAATCTGGTTTAAGGTATGTGACTTATGTGCATCTCCCAAGATAGCATAGTGTTGACATAATCAATAAGAATATCCATTTTACGTATAATTCATACATAATGGTCCACATAAACAGTTCAGCAATACCTTTATATGCCTACTATGAATGTTTGCATGAAACGCTGAGACAAGTCACAAGTCCATTATGATTTGGGGGCGACTTCTTGTGATGTGACTCTTGTGATGTACAAATATAATTAAGAAGATGATTTTATTCATCAATATGATAATAAGAATCTAATTACTCTAAAATATAAAGGATTCCATTAGAATCTTAACCACTTAATGCTCTTCAGTGCAAAGCCATGCTTCTCCCAACTCCTTTGAACATCAAGGTTCTTAAGATGGATCATTCCAAGAGATCCAAGAAGTTTCTAGATCTTAGCAAGAACATACTACACCTCCTCACTGTATTCCTCACAGGGTATTGTCGCCTCAGGAAGCACCTCATAAGAATGAGTCTAGCAGAAAATGATTCTGTGGGGGAGGAGGAAGAAACTCTGGATCACCTGGTGACGGAATGCCTCGTCATAACTAGCTAACACAAAATCTATTTTGGACAAGAAACTTGTAGAAATGGAAATAGTCTCCTTGAAACCATCCCATATACTGGAGGTCATTAGAACTCTGGAACTGGAAGGAGCTGGATATCACGTTATGACGAGAATAGCTCTGATTGAGGGGATAATAGACCATAAGGTCTCAGTATAACGGAACCCCCCTTAAATTAAATCTTAATCTTAAAGGTTCTTGAGGGGGTTGTAACCCCGCTTAACTGAATTACTGTACGCCTATGAATTTGCATTCACAAGATGCTTTCCAGGAAATGACCTGTCCAAGCGTTTTACTTGAGAGCTGTTACATTTGTATGTGGCCATTCTGTATAAGAAACCAACTAGGTCATTTAGGAGTTAGTAGTTCTAGGTACTTGAGAATGAAATCGAGATGTTGATGGGTATAAACCTTTCCTTTAAGGCAGTAGTTGGTGGAATATGCTTCTTCAGTCGTAAAACTATTCACTTTCCTTCCGTATCTTCTGTTAAACATACTGTACTAACTTTCAGAGTAATTTTGGGCTAATATATTGTGTGATGTTTTTCGTTGATACTCATCATTTTTTTCTCAATTTATGTTCGCTTGAAACTAGAAACAATTCTGATGAAAAAAATAAGAAAAAATTGTTTCAGATCCACCAAATCAGAAAAGTTATACCCTTCAATGTTACACAGGAATACGGAACCGGAAACAGAACCGTATTATTGTTTACCCATTGGAGCTATAAGTCATTGGTCGCAACCTACAAGTCCTGCACCAGGAAACGCAAGGACATTTCCACTGTCGCCAACACACTCATCAACAGCAAGACACAGTTTGCCTAAAAATGATGATGGTGGGTACCTTCTATCTGATGAAATTCTTCTAATTTGAAATATATTTACATTTTTCTGATATATTCATCGTTTCAAGTCCTTTCATATTTTCACATTCACGTAAAGTTCTTGACTTGAATAATAGTAGATCAAATTACGAGTAGTTTGTCAAAATAGTTCTGATTCTCCCTGTATAGTATTTTTGAATAAAATTGATCAAATATGTATAATCAATCAAAGAATCATTGAAAAAATTGTTTTTTTTTGTGTTGGTCCATCCACCAAAAAGGACATATTACAAGAGTCTACTCTACATCTTATCAGAAATATGAATGGGGTTTATTCTTTGAAGAAGAATAAATATATTATTTTTTTCTATTTTGTCATACCTGAACCAATATTTTCATATACATTATCATTATTATGAAGAATATCTTACTGAATAAATTAATTTCAGTGCATGGATCATCGATCAGTCTGGTTTCCACCGCTTCTAGTCTTTATTCGTCGGCAGAGGAGAAACAAGCGCACGAAATTCGAAAATTGAGGAAAGAACTCATAGATGCACAAGAAAAAGTGAATACCTTGACGTCGCAGCTCAGTACGAATGTAAGTACCTTCAAATTTTTCTAGGTGATCATTGGAACGCTTATTCTGCGATCCTGAAAGTGGTGAATGCGACACCATTTCAACATAGTATTTGCGCATCCACCAAAAGAAGAGTTCAGGAACTAAATGAAAATAATTTGTTCTTTTTGCAAATAAATTACATTTTTCTTTCGCGTTCATAAACTTGTTCAAGTAGAATAAAACAACTTGATAAAAAAATTATTTCATTGAACAAATACAGCGATAACCTGTGAAATCATCTATTCTTCCATTCTTGATACTGGAATACTGGATAGATATCCTAGTGCAAGTGAGATGCAGTAAAAAAGAGAAACTTTCCATAACTCATAGCTCCGATTTTTTTGGATTTATTTTTGAATTGAATCGATTACAATGCATTTTTCACCTTGTGCAAGAGTGATGGTGAAAGACAATTTTTCATTTCCTCAAAAGAAAATCGTTCTTCTTATTGGGAGTATGCTCAGACATGTTTCACATGTTTCTGAAATATCGTGGAGGTATAACACATTATTGATTTTTCATATTTTTTGTTATTGATGTTTAAGTGGTGTTACATTTGTTGTTGTTCGAAAAATGGACAAAAATGAGTTTAGTGCATTGACAAAACATATTTTTTATGGGAAAAAATACTATGAGACCACTCTCAAGAGGAAGTACCGACAATAGGGAATTGGGAATCAGAGCCTGGTCCTCCCTGCTTAATTACATACCATCAGCGAACCTTCCCAGTGGTGAGATGATAAAGAAAATTAGCAACCTTCATTGCGATAAGTATAAAAGAAGATTGGGAAAGTGAGTCCACAATCCCAGTTCCCAAAAAGAATACCATTACCACAGAACTTTCCAAAACCACCATGAGGACTAGAGCTGGAGTATTCAGAACTGTTACCAAAAGCTCACTATCGTTAGGCCGTTGTCTAAGTGTATTTCAAGCAGAAAAAGTTGTAATAGAAAAATGTAGAAATTAACCTAGCAAGAAACTATCAGAAATGTGATTTAGCGATACATTTTGACAGTTAGGCTGCAATTAAAGCACTGAGCTCACATATCATCGATTCTAAGATGGTATTGAAGTGCCGAAGGAAACTTAATGAAATAGGCAATAATAACAAGGTCATTTTAGTCTGGGTTCCCGACCACTCGAGAAATAAAGGGAATGAAGGGCAAACACTTAAGAGAAAAGGAGCACAAATTCCTTTCATCGGCTGGAACCATTGGGTACAGGCAAATGTACCTACAAGAAATAGTTTCAGGATAAGGAAAAAACCGAAAGAGAAACACTCTGGCAGAATCTTCCTGGTTTGTATCATTCCAAAAAGTTTCTTCGAAACGTTGACACTGCGAGATCTAAGAAATATCTGGATTTTAGCAAGAATATACTACACCTCCTCACTGGATTCTTCACAGGGCATTGTCGCTCATGAGAATGGGTCTAGCAGAAAATGACGAGTGCAGGTTCTGTGGGGAGGTAGGGGGCACAATAGACCTTTAGGTCGCAGTGAAACGGAACCTCCTTAATTAAATCTTAATCTTAAGACAATGCTCCTTGTCATAAATCGATGAGAATTATGGTCCAATTGAATGAATTGTGCTTTCAACTGCTTATCCGCAAAGTTGGAGATCTGGTACCCAATGATTACTGGCTCTTTGCAGACATCAAAAGAACGTTCCAGAAAAGAAATTTGGCACTAATGATGAAGTGATTACCGAGGTTTGAGCCTATTTGGAAAATAAAGTTGAATCTTTCTACAGAAAAGGTATTGAAAAATTAGAAGAACGTTTAAGTACTGGTATCACTCTTAAAGGTAGTTATTTTCCTGAAAAAGCCTATGGAGTAAAGTGTTATCTATAAATTGTTAAATTCGAGAAGCCTATACAAGCATCATAAATATGTGGTCAAATTCCAATGGAATTCCTCCAACGACCACTAAGTATATCCTGTTGAAATCATTACAACTTCTAACAGGAATTAATAGGTGAATGCATACATCTTCCTCTCTAATTACTCAAATCAGGGCTAATATCAATTTTCTTAATCGTCGATCTCTCCAATTACACATAGAGGCGGCGTTGGTTGACCCAAGCCGATTCTCTACACAAATCCACCTGTGGTGTGATTTCGATTCCAACCTGTGCTGTCTATAATTTGCGTTATTTTTAACGTTTTCCTCACGTATGGAATGCAATTACTACTTGTTCACCATACCAGAGAACGTTTGAAAATGATTTCTGGAAGCCTGTATTGAAATTGTTCTGCGTAATTTGTGGTTGCTTCGAGGATTTTCGAAGAAGGTTAGTCAGATATGATACCGAAAACTGGGCATGGTCAAAGTATTTGAATTAGTCTCAAATTGAGTGAGAGAACCTCAGTGAAATGATAAATTATGTGATTTTAATTCGAAATATGAAAAGAATAGTACCGAATGTGAAAAAGACATATGTATGTATGAATATTTACATAAATTCTGTATGAACCTTCAAATTGGTTTATTGCTTCTCAGTCTACCAAATATAGAGGAAATTCAGACCATAATAAACAATTTCTATGAAAGAGGCTTAATTATTACCTTGAAAATAGCAACAAGCGAATATTTGACCTAAATCGAATCATTCTAACAAAGGTAATTAAAACCTTCTTTTCATGCAAAACTACTTTCATTACGTGGGTCTATGGATAACACTTAAAAGTGATGTCATTCGCTATGATTGGTATTTTAATTTTGTATTTTAGCATTTTTTGGGAATTTGTGAAAAACGCATATGTAGATAATCATGGGATTCAATAATAATTAAATTAATGATGAATACATGATCCTCATATTTTCAAAATCAAATGTGCCCCTTAAATATAACGACGCTTCATAATTATTTTCGAAACTTGGAACTTTGCACGCTTACTGATACACGCTTTACAATTGCAATAACAAATTTATCTTGGCAAAAGCCTCAGAGTAATAAACATAGATAGAGGGAGCATAAGTCATTTTCAGTTAGCACATTTTGGCTCCAACATGAACTATCAAATCTGACATGAAGCGCGCGGAAATGAAAACATATCAGTGATACGATATTTCACTCAATTCGTGAGTTTCTCCACAAAAAGCGCACTCCTTATGGCCCATAGTGAATCAACGTTTCATATCAACTCGAAATATATTGAAATAATAACTAAGTACATCAGAAATTCAAAAAACAAACATTAATTCATTACAATTCTTGATATGTCGAATTTAGTTATGGAAACATCGAATTTTATTTTCTTTCTGTGTTTTACGGAAGTAACAGACAGTTATTCCCACAGTTATAAATAGCGGTTTTTCCTCATTTGAAGTTCTTCCCCGATAACTCTTGAAGTATTCATTTTAGGTATAGGGTTTGCTGAAGTAACCCCCACTATTTTTGTACGTAGAATCGACTGAAATAATAAAAAATATAGGTTCTAATTTGAAAATCTTGAGTTTTGATGAATCTGAGTTGTCCAAGTTCATGATCCTCTTATAAACACCCTGTACATTTTTGGTCCAAGCCGAAAACAGTCTTATAATACTACGTATTTGCGTAAACGAAACAAAACAAATATTTTTCGAAAAAGGCTTTTTCTGCTGAAATATTCAAAAAAAATGTGAGTCCTCATCGCCACCTCTTTTTTCATAAGAATCCCAATAACTCATGAACCGTTGAATTTTTACCCAAGGTATGGCATATTGCCGAAATTGCCATCAAAAAAGCTATCTAATGATGCAATAATATACTGGGTGTGCCATTTGAAATAAGGAAGTGGTAGTCTGTTTCCGGTATAACCGGAAGTTGTAGAGATCTGAAAATATTTTAGGGGGAAAGATCATTGTCTCAAACCCCAATATGCAAATTTTCAGCTCAAAATTATGATTAGTTTTCCTGAAACGTCTAATAGGCCATCGAGTTTGGGACACCCGATATATTCATATTCATAAAGTAAAATTGTGGATTTGAAAATATATCACAATCCGACAACGTAATCTAACCATGTTGGGGATATGAAAAATTGCGTATACTTCCTCTTTCCTCTATCTATGTTTGTTATTCTATGGCAAAAGCTGAACGGTTCAATCATATCATCAAGAAAAATATGTTGGTAGTGATTCTATACGGCATTGAATATAAGCAATCAACTCGATGCTTCAAGAGATTTTTCTCTCGCCAATTACCGACAAAGTGTTTGACAGATCTCTCTCATCTAAGACCGTCCAACTTTTTTTCTTGGAACGCTCAATGAGCATTTCTCGAACTCTAGGAAGAATCCAAAGGATGAATGTTCATCGTTATCCTTTATAATTTGCTCGAACAGGACGTAAATATTTCATCAATGAACAGTTCAAGTGAAGCCATTGATTCGTCTCATACAGTGTGTTCATTGTATAATTTTCGAATTGTTTATGGAAGAACCGGCCGTTGATTCTTGGCTTAGGTTGGCAATGATGGCATACATTAAGAGGCAAGTGTACCTATACAAGTTTTTTAGCACAGATTCACGAGTAAATTTACAAGCATTTCAAGCACCAGGGTTTTGTGTGTCGCTTCTCATATGGTAATAGAAAGAAACTTGATAGCTGTGGCAATATAACTTTTCATACATGGTGTTCTTCTATTGTACCAAAGATCTTCGACAGGGTCGTCGGATGGATTTTTGGCGCCCGGGGCAAGACTTCATAAGGCGCCAATCTTAAAACCTATTCATTGTGCCTCATCGTGGACAATATTGACAGAGAATGCATTCCATTCTGTGATATAAATGAACGTTGATATGTTTCACGATTTTAGTTCTCTAAAACTACGTTCTGTATATGCAACTCTCATTGGTGTTGTTATAATACTCGCAGTGCAATCCAGTGATTTTAAATAAGTCGCCGTTCTTTTTTTACCCGCTACACGATTCTTCAGATCTAAGATAGAATTCATATGTTGCAATTCATAAAAAGTTCGTTGCCTTCGATATCCGATACACCGTAAATATTTTTCGAAAGACTTGCTAGTTTCGAACAAACTCACATTGCCATCGGTTGCTGGAAAGGTAGCCTCATTTGACAAAAAAAAACCCTGCAAATTATGATTATTTATTGCTGATAACACTATTTTCACTTGAGATTGAATTCTATCGACTAAATAATGAAAGACCTCCTTCTTGTGTCTTTTGCACGTAAACGTAAATAAAACACACTTTTCATTCAGAATATCGATCACATTTATTTCAATACAGTGCTTGGACCTTGCCTTAATTTATGGAATACAACATCATTAAAATGTCCTTCGCGTGATCTCTTATCGGACTCAATCCTTGTGTGACTGAATCCTTGTGAATCCTTCGGTGACTCGCTGGCACATTTCGAGCAATATCCCACCAATTACTTGACGGTTGTTGGTTTTCAAATCATCAATAGTCTGAGGATTATCGGCATGAACACGATCCTTCGCATAATCCCTCAAAAAATCCAAAGACGATAAATCACAAGAACTTGGTGGCCAAATCACATAGCAGAAACGATAAATTATGCGTCCTGAAAATGTTTCTTGCAATAAAGCCAAAACATCTCGTTGGCTGTTGCACCATCTTTCTGGAACCAATTCCAGGCCAAAATCTGTAATCATTTGGCTGTAGCTATGAGAATTGAAATTTTGAGTGACACCTTCTTCATTTTCACAGACGTACAGGTCAATCACTCCACCAGACCCAATTGAACATTATACAGTGACTTCATGTGGATGTAATGGAAGTTATATGAGGATTTTTACTGCATTTCAGACATTCTTCTTGTCTGATAGCCACTGAGTGAAAAATGTTTTTCGTTGTTGAAGAAAATTCAATGCAAAACATTACCATATGTTTTACGCATTCCATTCAGCTGGCTTTAGTTCTTGTATCAACTGAACCATATAAGAATGAAGATGCAAATCCAGATTAAAAATACAACATAGGGTGCCGTGAGAGAGACCCAAATGTTCTAAGTAAATTTTCACAATTTGTACCTAAGCATTGTTTTGACGTTAAACGATTCATGATGAGTTGTCAAATCTCACTGAACAGAAATGTCAACACAGTTTGACATTCTCAACTGTCAAATCTTAGACCACAACCATAGAAACTTCTCAAGCGGCTAAAAACACACCCTTTATATATATACGCATATTCTGTGCTCAATATTCGACAATTTGATGTTTTATCTTGATTCCTATGCCTTTCAGAAGCTCAACTTGTGCGAGTGAGGAGAATTGGTTATGTTTTGTGTAGGCTTTATTACCGTTCCCATCATCCTTCAGGCATAACACTATTAATTGTTCAGAAAATGATTAAATGGTTCCTCGCAACCAAAAAAATTGTTTATCTACCCGAGGCTCGAACTCGGGAACTTCAATTCAGAAAAACGGAGTCTCAACCACTAGACCGTGTATATGAACATTTATCACCTCGAAGAGTCTCGAGTGAATGCTTTCCTAATTATATGCTCCACAATTTCCGCATTTTTCGTACCATAATAACTTCCTCACAACGAATACCAGAATCTCCCTTCTGATGTATTCGAACGTCAAGATTTCCACTTACGTGACTTAACCGCCTGCAGTTTTCATAAGGTTATCTTGATTGAATGCAAACGTCTGCTTGAATAGGATCGTGCTCGTTACTGCTGAAAATTATAGTTAACAAGAGCATAGGAATAGGTTCGACTATCTTATGCTTCCTTCCACTTATTTACAACATATGCCCCTCATTTGAATGCCTCGATGTTGATTTTCGATAGAGGAAAAATTTTTGACGGATGAAGACTCTGAATAATCAAAGTCAATGGACTACTAGAGAGATGATTTTGAATAATGAGATATGCTCGATGAATTTCAGGAAGGATGACTCAATTACACTTAAAATGAAAAAAAAATTGACATGTTCTGTAAATCATCATTCATATTCAGATTGACTGAACTCAAGACTCATCAAACATAAAGATACGTTGTTGCAACTTTCTTTCCTCTTGTAAAAGTGCCCATTTATATTTTTCCGTCATTCTAAAGCAGCTTATTTATTTATGTTTGGAAACTTGAAGAATTATCCCTTTTTTTAAAGTGTGATACTTCGAATGAATCAGAAATTATTCCAATTTTTTTTAATGGAGTAAATTAATCCAATTCTGTTTCTATTTGGAACTCTTGACTAAATGTAAAGTTAGTGTCAGTTTATTCGAACTCACAATGACAAATACACATGACACTATAATCACAAAGAACTTTCAAGAAAAATCGAATGAATACTTTGTTAAAAAAACATTTATTGAATGTGATATGGAGGAGAAGCCACTAGCTTTGAAAAATTCTACATTTGTTAGGAACATAAGTAACGAACTCACCAGAAGTTGTTGTTTAATGTTATTACACAGGTTGTGCACACAACACTTATGTAAAATACACAAAATAATCAGAAGATAATTGTCAACCAAACAATCGATGTTGACACTGTTCACTGTTCAACGACATAATAGGATACATGAATTTTAGGAATCACTGCAGGTAGCAGAAAATTCATTTGATAACTCACCAGAAGTTGTTGTTTAATGTTATTACACAGGTTGTGCACACAACACTTATGTAAAATACACAAAATAATCAGAAGATAATTGTCAACCAAACAATCGATGTTGACACTGTTCACTGTTCAACGACATAATAGGATACATGAATTTTAGGAATCACTGCAGGTAGCAGAAAATTCATTTGATAATATACCTACTTTGAATAAAAGATCAATAGGGAATTATTGAGAAAACAATTTTCGAACTCCCTGAGAATTGATTATATCGATCTCTCTACATTGAGAATTCTACTATATCCAAAATTAAAAACCCTAAAAAAATCAATTCATTGAGGATTTTTTCATCTCAACAGATCTATAGATTAAAGAAAAACTTTAAATCTAATATCTAGAAAATGGTATATAAAACCATGATTAGAATTCAAGTAGAGAAGCAATACAGAATGAATAGCGAAGTTGCGACTCATTCAACTGATTGATAAAGAATCAGCTTCTATTAGACTTTACAATCGAGTCTATTCTATACATTGAAAAGAAGCAAGACGATATATTTCATCAGCTTTCGAAACAATTTCTATGCATTTGAAATGAGATGCAATTAAATAAAGGAATTGTCAGACTCTTTAATACATATGGTATATGCTACCGACAATTCAAATGTACCGTATATAATTCGATATAATGAATGCTAAATAAGAAATAGGTTCAAAAATCGTTGTTCTTTGAACTGTACTCATAAGAAATACACTTTGACAGTTTGAAGTATAACAGAATTAATTTAATTTGTCTTGATGAAAAAACTTGCATTGCACTATATTCAAATCTCAGTTGATTGATCATATTTTTGTATTTTTTCCGAGCTTGAGTCATTTACGTGAATATTATGGAAGATAAAGAACGTTATCTATAGCATTAACGTAAGGTTGAACGAGGCATGACTGTGGATAATTTGCAAATTTGTAGTATTTATTGGTATAATTTTCAAAAACACAGAATTAGCAGGTTGAACCGTAAGTTACATAATAGGTTTATGCCTGCTCAAAATCTTTCATCGAAGATTTGGTGATATGGAAGAACTTTACAGTGAAAAGAACCACATGTTTAGTGTTGACCCTCGTCAAGTTTCAGTGTTCAGTCAACAATCTTACTCAATTTGTGTGTTTACAGTTTGACCCATTAAAAGCAAAACATATGGCTGTAGTAAAAGTGAATATGGGGATCAGGGGACCCACTTGTTTGGGTCTGTTGACTATTTCATCTTCAAATGGGGCAACTTAGAAAATAGAAAATCTGAAAGAATTCTACGACTAACTGTGATCTTATTTTATTATCTCAATCCATAAAATTTCTATATATTGATAAATACAATGAAAATATAGCAGAACAACAAATAAAAATCTGAAAGTATTGAAAGGTGGCCAATTGTGATCACCTCTTCGAGAAATAACAAAAAAAAAGAAACTTTTCTTGCAAAATTACGATTTTCAATCAATAATTAAAGTTAGATTATTACGACTTGTTCATTGAAACCTGTGCGCAAAATTTGCATCCCGTTTTGATTCATTGGCTCGGCTTGAAGCATAAAGTTAACGAACTAAAGGACGAATTGTTCGTTGACTTTAATGAAAGTTGACTGTCCAACAGGTGGAACAAAAAGTTATAGAACACACCTGTTAATCGAGTACCTCGCCAGCTCTAACGGCAACAGGAGTTACTTATATAATTCAGCACGCTTTGAAGAAATAAATGGTGCTCTTCTCGGAAGTAAGCGCCAGAAAAAACAGGAGATATCACATTATAACTTTTATTGTTGTTTATGATACCTTTCAGGAGTTCAGCATTTTTCCTTGATGATCGGTTGGAATGTTTTTTTAGTAATTCTGTCTGGGATGCGAGTCAATGATGGAGAGAGATTCATGTGATGTCCATTAATCCAATCCTGTGGTGTGTTTCATAAAATTGGGGGCATCATCGATACACATAGTAGTTGGTTCGAGAAAAGTTTTAAATCGTTAAAAAGGATTTCCCAATATCTTATGGATTCACATCAAATTTATCGGAAATTTCATTTAGGATAGATACATCGTGTCAATATATTATCAACTTGTCACGATAAGTTGAATATCAGTTTGGAAAGAACAAGGCATTTCTCGGTATATACGGTGATTCATCAAATATAGGTCAACCATAAGTTGGAGATTCTACACAAGTTAATGGTGACGATTGAAGAATAGTTATTTATAATACAAGTGCAGAAGGCATTGATATTCTTCCACGAGTTCAAAATTCAAAAACGAGCCACGAAGTGGCGAGTTTTGGAATGAACGAGTGGAAGAATGAGCCTTCTGTACGAGTATTATACATTATTTTCTCTAATTCATTGCATTTTCATTGAAATTAATGAAATATTTCCATAAATATCATTTAGTGATTTTTGCATTGAAAAATGTTGGTTGGCAGAACTAATTTCTTTAAGGCAAATTGATGAATTGACAGCTAAAGCCGTGGCGGAAAGTTCGGAGTACCAACATAGAATAATAAAATATAACCATGAAAACTGTGCGTTTCTGATATATTCTCGCACGATTTTGTTCTACAAGATGTGGAAGAATGAACGGAATAACCACAGAATTAGAGAAAATATGTTATATTGTGAATACGATAATTATGGATATTGAAAATTGAAAGCTTACATTTTTTTGTTCAAATAATTTTTTTAACTATCCATTAGATTATCCCTTATATACCTACAGGTGTATCATAAGTAATTATAAATATTTCAAGTTGAGCCCAAAATTTGAAAATTCAACCCAAATCAACTAGATGAAATGTTTTTCCTGCCAGAGATACAGAAGGTTCATTTCAAAATTTACTCGTATACTAAAACCATTGAGAAGTCCCCGGTTTGATGCACTGATGGCGGGGCTAGTATTAAATCCATATGATTTTCAGTTAGTACCAACCTTTAAATGATACGTGTCAAAATTTGACAGCAGTCCGACCATTAGTTTGTCAGATATTGCGTTGTGAGTGTAGCTAATTTTGTTATTTGAAAAAATATGGCCAAGAAAAAGAATTTCGTGTGCTGATAAAATATTGCTTCTTGAAAGGAAAAAATACAGTTGAAGCAAAATCTTGGCTTGATGAAGAGTTTCCGGGGTCTGCACAAGGAAAATCAACCATCATTGATTGGTATGCTAAGTTTGTAGGTGGTGAAATGAGCACCGAAGACGGCGAACGCAGTGGACGCCCAAAAGAGGCTGTCACCGACGAAAAAATCAAAAAAGTTCATAAAATAATTTTGAATAACCGTTAAGTGACGTTGATCAAGATAGCATACATTGTGAAGATATCATCTGAACGTGTACATCATATCATTCACGAATATTTGTACATGAGAAAGCTGTGTGCAAAATGGGTGCCGCGCGAGCTCACAATCGATCAAAAGCAACAACGTGTTAATGATTCTGAGCAGTGTTTGAAGCTGTTTAAGAGCAATAAATCTGAATTTTTGCATCGATATGTGACAATGGATGAAACATGGCTCCACCATTTCACTCCGGAGTCCAATCGACAGTCAGCTGAGTGGACTGCATACGATGAACCAAATCCAAAGCGAGGAAAAACACATTAGTCAGCTGGCAAGGTTATGGCATCAGTATTCTGGGATGCGCAAGGTATAATATTCATTGATTACCTCCAAAAGGGCCAGACCATCATCAGCGATTATTATATAGCGTTATTGGATCGTTTGAAGGATGAAATCGTTAAAAAAAGTCCTATTTGAAAAAAAAAGGTGCTGTTTCATCGAGACAATGCGCCGTATCACAAATCAATGAAAACAGTGGCAAAATTGCATGAACTGGGCTTCGAATTGCTTCTGCATCCACCGTTTTCGCTAGATCTAGCCCCCAGCGACTTTTTCTTGTTCTCAGACCTCAAAAGAATGCTCGCTGATAAAGAATTCGCCAAAACTGAGACCTATTTTGCGAAAGACAAATCGTACTACAAAAATAGTATCGAAAAGTTGGAAGATCGCTATAATCGTTGTATCGCCCTCGTAGGCAACTATGTTGAATAATAAAATCGAATTTTGCCAATAAAAAAGTGTTTTACTATGGTAGACCGGGGACTTTTCAATTGGCCTGTCACCCACTTTTTTTCTGACATCTCAGACCAAAAAAAATTTCCCACCAGTTACCTCAACCCGAAGCATCCGCGTTCTCGCTCGGATGCTCAAACAACGGCCGCAAATTCGTAACCTTAAACCACTTGTCCCACATGTATCGCATCAATTCGAAGATGCAGGTTGCCCGTATACGGGACTTCCGCATTACGGAAAATCCTCTAAGTGTGTCTCCTACATCCACAACAAACGCCCAACCCATCATCGCGACCATAACCTAACGCCACACTGCGATTTTCCGCGCACAGAACTCGTTTCCAGAGATACGCGGCGATGCGCGTTTGTTCTGCCGCGTCAAGATCGAGCCATGCCATTGTCAGTTGACGAACTTCCACCCTAGGGTAGAGTAGAGAGCGAGCCGATACTCGGTAGGCCCGCTTGTCAGCTCTACGCAGACGTCCAGTGGTATCGTCGCGCAGCGGCAAATTCGAATCGGTAGTAGCGGAGTACACGCGTCTATCGTAGAGTAGTATCGCGTTACGTAAGATGGACTTGAGTGGTGCGTGTTGTTGATAAGGAAATTATTTTTGGGTCGGACGAACACGTGCTAGAGGTTATGAATAGGTTGTTTGTGGTGATTGCTCGATTTGTAAGTTGCGTTTATGTTCGATAAGGTTGTCGTAGTGGAAGAGGAGATGGGCTTTATTTGATTCTGTTTTTCTAGACAGTGTCAATTCAAACGAGACTTATTCGAAGTTGTTTGATGGCTTAAAAAAGAGCGAACTGATATGCTAATTATTTTACTGAAACATCGATAATCGTTAAGAAATATCTTATCTAGGTATTTGGAAACACTGCAAGTATATATCAGCCTTGATATACCTATTACTTCAAGGGTTTTCAAATATTGATAGTTTCGAAACTGTATGGGGTTGAGAGATGAGAATGTTGTTGTTTGGCTATAATCATTATTATTTCACATTTCTGAAATCTCATGATTTGAGATGATTTACGAGAAATGAATGTTTTTTAATTGTTTTTATAGCTGATAACTTCATTTGAGGCTTCTACCCACTATCAAAAAAAATCAGTAGCTATAGTATTCTAATTTATGAAAGCTTGCGAATCCTAATCGATGAATTAAAACGAAGATATGCCGATAACTACATATGATATTTACATTTTCTGAATGTCGTCTTCAGTTCAGATCTTTCTGTCTTTATTTTTAGAAAAAATAGAATAAACATAACTGAAAACAGAAAATTTTCAAAAATAGGTTGGTATGTATTACTGGAATACGATCGACCAATTTTGAAGGCTAATAATCAATAGATCAAATTTTGAAAAATTCATTTCGAATGTATAATGGGTTTCTTAATTGGAGGTACAATCGGAAATGAGAGATTCCTTGGATAATTAAAAAAAAAAGTCTTATAAACATGGGCCCCAAACTTATTATTTTCGAGATACAGAAAGTCCTACTCTGTTGGGATGATTTAAACAAGTCATTATAAGACTTTATCGAATCATTATATGAATCATTGCTACAGATCCGGAATATAAGCACCAAAACTAATAATTAATTTAGTCAACATATCTTACTAACTGGATTTTTATGATAATTTGGATTTTCCTAAGGATTTTTAGCGAATTGTTTGGAATTGTCTCTCGAAACAGATACGAAAAAACTACAAGAAACCAAAAAATGTTTTACTAAACTACCAGGGGTCACCGGAAATAAATTCTTAAAGAAAAAAGCGAAAACTGTTCCATAAAAAATGATACCCTGTTGATTTGCAATCGAAATTTGCATATCACATGATATAAACTCCAAATTGGAAGATCTTCCAACTTTCAGTTGAATATCTAAGCTATGAGAAAAAACTTTGAAAAAATCAAATTTCTAAAAATCTCTAAAATGAAAAGTTTGTTTATAGGACTTTTTTCTTAAAATCATCCTAGGAATTTCTGATTTTCGTTTGTACCTCCAATATTTGAACACCCTCTATATTGATTATGATGTTTTTATCACACTCAGACATCTGACTATAAGTGAAAATTCGAAACGAAATGTGAAAATTCATAATAATTGCTCAAATTCCAACTATTACTTTCAAATACCAATTATTAACTTCTGAAAAAGTTCAATATAATTAATGAATCATGTATTGATTTTCAAATTATTTGTATCAGCATCAAACTAAAAAACTTTAAGGTTTTCTTGACAAGTTAAGTTGATTATGCAGCTCCAAAATGAATAGTTGAAAATACGGATTCAGAATAATATATCAAAATAATTTATATAAACTACTAGAATCAACTTTTACATTTCCAACAATAATTCCTTTAAAAAAAAGAAAACATTCACTAAAAGTAAACGTATCTCGAAAGTAACGGTTAAGTCATTTCACAATAAATTCTTCTCGAACCACTGACCTGTAAAGGCAATATTATTGAAAGGTATCCCCTTTCATATTTCGTCCCCTACACATATGGGGACTTATAATAAGGGTAAAGTTCACCCCACCCTTAATCTTTGGGATTTCTGCATCTCTGGAAAGCTTTTCGTAATTCCACGAACATTGGAATCATTTTAAAAAATATGGAATTTGCCGTTTGAATAGAAACAAAAAGTCTGATATTCGTTATTCGAAGAGAAGTTAGAAATTATCAGAATCAGGAATATGAGATTCATTCAGCTTTTTTCCTCCTAGTGCCAGAAAACATTCCAATGATTTTGAGAGCTGAAACGTAAAAATAATAATAATCGTGTAAAATTTTCAAAGTTCTTTACTACTATACTTTTAAAATAATTTTTTTACTATGCATTAAACTTGTAGAGAATCACTCAATATTCGTGATAAAAACAAATTCGTTGAACATACCTTCTCATTTCTTCATCTACTACCCCACTTCCTGATATATTACCTTCATTAACATTTTTCATCTAACTCAATTTTTAAACACTCTTGTAAAACATTATGTCTCAAGTAACAGTTCTTCGGATAAACTTGAGACATCATAATTTCCATCAACTCTCTAAAACTCCAATTGGCATCTATTTTGTAACTTTAAATTTAACTTCTCTTTAAAAAAAAGTGTTATCAACAATAATATCCCACGTTTTCCTTCAGAAACATGAAAAACGTTTTGCTAGCGTGGGATAATTCACGTACAATTATTGTAAATAATCTTTCGTGTGTCAAAAATCGAAATTGAAGTCGAAATATTTATTTTCATTCAATCTGAGGCTGGGATTAAAACAGGTTTAAAACCCACAATTATTAGCGCTTCTATCGCTTCGAGCCCCATTATTGTCGGTTTTACATTATGATATCATGATGTATCTCCTTAGTAGCTGTCTGTAATTCCGTAACAAAACTTATAGCGCGATTAACATGATAATAAGAAACGAGTGTATTATTAGATGTGACATAAACGATGGTCATTTAATACGAAATTAAATTTCTCACTACTTTGTATTCACTTGGACGTAAGATATCGAAGAGATGAACCTTTTATATACGGACGTAAAAATATGCTCGTGAGAAATTACCCTTTTTGCTTCCAATCACTGCGTGATTATGATTGATCTTGTTATCAATGTTCAGATCAATTAGAATCTGATGTAATAGGACCTGTTCTTCAAACTCCGCTATTAGCTTAATGAAGTTGTATCAATTAATCTGAAAGTTACATTTCTAGACATGTTGATTTATGTTGGCACCTAGGTACTTGCTTCCATCGGGCTTATGTAAGTTTTTTAGTCAGGTGAATTTTCGGAATTTTTCCGCTGCCCTCATTTGTCTTTTACTCACTTCAGAATGATTGAAGCAGAATTCAATTCCATACGATATTAATTAATTTTCTTCTGTCACAGAACTTATCATGAAACCTAGTTATGTTTCAAGATGTGAAATTGAGATGAAATATCGAATAATATTGAGCTATATAGACCCTAGACGCATTTAAAATTTTCTTTGTGTTGATATATTTTGATTTTTTGCGTTAGAAAAAGAAATAAAAAGAATATAAATATTATAAAATTTTCGGTGTTTTTTAGAGATTTAGAAGTTTTTCTGTGTATTTGTAGAATGAAAAATATGTACAATGAAAGCTCATCAGATTGAAAACGAAGATTCTCATATTTTTCATCACGTAACTTTCTCATTACAAGGAAAATAGATTAGGTTATTTAAATATTATGTAGGGGGGAAAGCGTGCATGATGGCATGGGAATATTTGTCTTCCTTGTCCATTCTAGACAAAGATGACTATCCTGTAAGGCTCTTTCAACAATCATACCACCATATCGAATACGACTAATAACTCTCGCTCTAGAAGAATCAAATGAAGTCCTCTCACTCATTCCACTTGTTTCTCTCAAAGGTACAGAATGATTCATTGAAAAAAACCGGCAGATATCATTAACAACATCAACAATAACTCTTATTGTCATAATGTGTCTTAAATGATAGTGTTGTGCTCGTAACGAAGTGAACAGATCCAATGTGTAGTACAATGCCTTGTTCAACGGTTTATGACGGTTTCGCAACCATAAGAAGGCCGCGGGTTGGTCCCAGACACCCTCCCAGACCGCCGTCACTGGCTAGTGTACCAGAGAATCCATCGACCTTTATCAGGGATAGCTTACCCTCGCCAGTTGGAAACCCTACGATACCTTGGTGGGAGCTGGCAACAAGGAAAAGCAGATATAGATCATGTCCATCCCTGGAAATACAAGTGTGTAATGTTTGTTTTAGTTCTTGTATGCATTCAGTAGCGTAGCGATAAATTCAATACTGAAGGCGAAAAATCAACTGTAAAATATTTTAAGCTCAATTTTAAGTCATTCTTCTTGAACAATGAAGATTACAGTAGTTATTGCCTATTAAGATATTCAATATTATTTTAATTTAGTATTACTCTCCAGATGGACACTCAAACTTGGAAGACCCTGTATATATTTTCAAATAGAGTGACTTCTTCTGTTTCTAAATAGTTCACAAACATTTTTGACTGCCGTTTTTCAGTTCAGTTGAGTATTGACCCAAATTGAGCAATTTAAATTGCAAAGAACAAAACAAATGCAATTTTGAATTCCAAAGTAAGTATCTAATTTCCATGCCATTTTAATGTATCCACTTGGAATTTAATGGGTAATTTCGATTAAATATTGAGCTATATGAGCAGAAAACGGTTCGATTTTGTTAATATATTGAAATCAACATTGGGCAATTCTTAAAGGTGATGGAGTTGAGATGCCAAAATTTATTCTGCTACAGGGCGCTTCAATTCTCACTACGCCACTGGATGTAGGTATTATCTCATTATCAACGATGCAGAAGCTGTTGTCTCCTGATTAACCTTTATCGATTTGCTATAATTGATGGTTTTAATTAGATTGGACAAGGTTTCTTATGTTGACGAGTTTGATGTTTTGTTTGTATTAATTCTGTTGCCTTTACCTGAAGCGAAGTAACTAAACTCAAGTGCACATTGATGGGATTCGGTGAAATATTACTCATTTCAAACAGGATGAAATGATGCATTTATTCGAAGATCAACTTATACTTTGCTATTATTTGTATTATGAACATTTTTCAAATCAACAATTGATTTGATGGCAATATCATGTTTTGTGTTTCTGTTGGGAAATAATTTTCTCCTCTGAACATCTTTCGTGTTTCTTGTGTTTTTGTTGTTGGAACAGATTTAATTTCTACAATTCTCATCTGATTTCATTGAAATTTGATAAATGTTTGGGTCATAGATGGTCCCATACGAATTTAATTTTTTCCAGATATAAGATGTACTTTGAGCATACGCTCAAACGTATGTTTTGATTGTGAAGTATACCAATGTTGAATTTCTCGATAATTTACTTACCATAAAATATCATCACGTTCTTGCATCAAGTTGGTTCAACGAAACTTACTTGTCTATAATAGAAGAACAAGACGAAGTAAAGTAAAACTTCTAAAATCAAGTTATAACCATTCAATTATCAAAGCCATGTTATGTTCCTCCAATGAATATTTCATAACAATCCTTATAAATAAATGCAAATTCTTACTGTACCTACAAGTAATCCAAGTGACCCATAACAATATCGATACGCTGGGTTGGCCTGCACTTTATCCCGATATCAATATCATTTAGAATTTATGAGAATGGATCACGGAATGATTTTGTATCCTGTATTCAATAATAAAACCTCATTAAGATTTGCGATACCAGTAATGGAATCTGAATAGAACAAGATACCCATCAGTCACCATATGTATTCCTAATACCAATGACAACCTATATTCCATAAGCAGTAGATTCCTATCCCAAGAATATTGCTTCCGCATAACCATTAGCTACTTGGAGTCCAATTTCACAATGGCAACAACAATAGCCAAATGTAGTTCTCTTCATATGGAATCGTTGATTGATAGGTGGATATTATCTATTATTTTTGTACTAATGATGTGTGTACAAACCAAGAACTCTTTACTTTTATGGAACACTGAAAAATAAGTCATATGCGTTTTTGCTGTTGTTCCTTTACAGAAGGCCAAAATTGTAGAGTCCATGCGAGTAGATGAGATCACGCTTGAATAACTATAGAATGTGATGATTTTGCTTCCGAACTCTTAACTTTTATGAAACGGTGAAGAATAAGTCATTTTTGCTATTGCTCTTTTACAGAAGGCTTGTTTCTCTCAACACATTGACCAGAGAGAGTCTATGAATAAATTAAAGCACCCTTGAACAACTTTAGAAAGTGATAATGTTGCTTTAGAACTCTTTACTTTTTTGTAACACTGAGGAAGGTGCCATATGTGTTTTTGCGCTTGTTTTTTTTTCAGAAGGCAGTTTTGTTACTCTAGGCACATAGACCAGCTCTGTAGAGTCTATGATAGAAAGTGATAATGTTACTTCAGTGTGTACCGAAGGTGGAAGAAGCTTTGAGGTCATTTTTGGATGGAAGTAATTGTTTGTAGTCTTTGAAATAAAAATGTCCAGAGATTAAAGTGTTACAAGATCGAGAATAATATTCAAAGAGGACTGATTTTATAAGAGAGGAGGTTGAAGAAGCTTAAAGTCACACCTATTGGCAGATTTTTTGAACTTTCTTATATTATTATTAATTATTCTCGAGTCTTCCAGCGGTAGTATCGTCCTGTGAACTTATCTTAACTGGGGTCACTTGAATAATATCGAATTGGATCAAGATTATAAATGCTACATTTAACTAGAGCCGTTTATCATAATTAATCAAATAGTTTACAGTCTTGCAGACGTTGCGTCTCGGACTAGTTGAAGATGTACTTTAATTGATTAACAAGAACAAAAATGATGACCCAGCCAATAGATGGATCAATCGGATAGTTAAGAACTCTTTCTATTAAATATCAATGAACCTACGGATACATACAGGTGGTACACATAAATCAGTGAACGTGGAATTTTCCAATTGATAACAGATTTTTTTTATGAATTTATACCATCTTTGTGAATACCTACAATCAAAATTTTTCAAGTTGCTAAACCATATCCTTTTCATGAGATTTGCCAGGGCCAAATCGTACATATGCGGCTGTATGTCTTCGATAATTCCGTCTTTAAGATCTAGAATCGATTGTGCTAAAGCTGTTAAATAACAAGATAGCGGGCAATTCTGATCAACTCTTCGAGTAGTAACACGGCGAGGAAACTTTTCTGGCAAAATTTGCTTTTGTGGTACGTAGCGCCGTCTTGTCCATATCAATATCTTTCAATTCCGGCCATAAAAATCATTAATTAATGGATAATTACCAATATCGATGAGGAATCGACAAACCTGGGTTTTTGTAAAAACTACGGGTTACAGCAGAAATATTCCGAGTTGAAGAAATATTCTTAAGCACAATTTTCATGCGTTGTTGAAACGTGTATTATTCCATTTTTAGTGATGGCGAAGTTACTGCATGTCAAATGTGAAAAGATGACAGCTTCAAAAGCGATTGCTCCCCAGATAGTGAGCTATTCAAAACGAAAACTTTCATTGGAAATTCGTTTATTTGTCTTTGATCGGTAAATTATGTTTACCGTTCTTCATAATGAATATACTAATTGTACTCTAAATGAGTTTACTTTTCTTGTTATTCAAGTATCCAATTGGTGTCGTTGGACTATGGTGTAACACTCAGTTTTTACTCGATTGGACAGATATATAATTAATGTATCATTTTCACTACCAAAACGGCAAACAATTCTTATCTTGCGCTGCTATTGTTACACCCACAACTGCAATTTGTCTTTTCTGGTGTTCAAACGAAAGATTTTAAATCGATAATTTATTGTAGGTCAATGAATTCAGCGAAACAATTTCTCTGCGTGTAGGAAGCACTTCTAGGTATATCGGTGTGAACCGACCTTAGCCTTAATCCGTTTTTGAAAGCAACACTATACGAAACGTAATTATCCCATTTTTACCCATTGTGTACCTACACCGAATACCTCTAGGAATTATAATAACACATAACGTGTACCTTTTGTACTTCTATCCATCTACCTTTTATAACTCTATTAATATTTATCACTCTCAGCTAGATTCTGTCTCCTGCAGAATGAAACAAATGACATCACTGGCGAAGACAAGGCTGGAGTAACAATGATCTGGCTTGTGTTCGTTTATGTTGAAATTTAGCCCATTTAAATAATGGGTTACATATGAATAGAGCGACAGAACGTTATTGCCTTTGAATGACTTGGAATTAGTTTTATTTCCAGTCTGTTGAATAAACTATACGGTCAATTTCAATGATTCGATTCAGTCCTTCGTATAGAGTTAACAGATCGCGTAATTTGAGTTTTTGTTTGTAAAATGTAGTTTGAATAAATAGTGGGAGGAATCATTACCCAATTGAGATCAAAGGAAAGAATTAAAATAAGTGAAACACTTGTTGAAATTCGCATTCATGTAATTGCTCATTAAATTTCTCAGGTTGATTTTGTTTAATTCATTCAGCTTTCTGAACTCAAATCTAATGTGAAAATTTCCTGCCTGTGACATGCATAGAGTAATAAACATAGATAGATGGAATATACGCAATTTTTACCTGTTTCTTTCATGGTTAGATTACGTTGTCGGATTGAGATATATTTTCAAATCCACAATTTTACTATATCGTTATGAATTCATATTATAACTAATAAAATATATTTATTTGAGTGATTCCCGATTAAATATGCAAATTTCAATATTTCGAACCGATATTTTTCTTTATTGTCGAATTTATAATAAGCAGAATATTTATTATTTTCTATATTTACCTGCTGAAATTCAAGGTTTGGCAACTTTTGATCTCCTAGTGTCATCGGTTGTTTCACGTCGTTTGGCGCGCCTGAAGTTTATTTCTGAATTTCTGATATATTTAGGTATTTATTCCAATATATTTTGAATTAATATGAAATGTTGATTCACTATGGGACATGAGAAGTGCGTTCTTTGTGGAGAAACTCGCGAATTGAGTGAAATATCGTATCACTGATATGTTTTCATTACCGCGCGCTTCATATCAAATTTGATAGTTCATGTTGGCGACAGAATTTGCTGAGTGAAAATGACTCTCAATGTTTATTATTCTGAGATTCGAATCAACATGTCTGTGACATGTTTTGACAACATGAAAAAGTGTGATTCTTTCAATATAATGTTGAGTATTCCTATTTCGGGATAATTTTCTTCAGGAAGAAGGGTAGAGCATTTAAAATAATTATGAATAACAGGTTGGTCTTTCTTTGTCGTTAAATGCCATTATACAGGGTGATTCACTGCGTCGAGTGGGTGCTTTACGACAAGCCAAAGTGCTTTAGTTTTGCGAAGTATGACTGCAAAATTTTGTCCATTTTTGTAGTGCATTTTAACAATTCAATGCTTATTCAAGCGTGTTTCGTTCCACATTCAGTAATACTGTAGTTTTACTTTTCAAACTTACTCAAGAATGTGTCGTATAATTCACTTTAAAATCCTAAAATACTAATTGGATGACTTATTCTAAGAAAAAAAAATTCCCCTTTCTTTCTACTATTGTATTTACTCTTCTTTCACTGCATTATCCTCTTTCAGAATCATTTCCTTCATAGACGTAAAGATAAACATTTTTCCTCAATTTTATTACCGTCAACACTTCACATGCTGTTGTAGATAATTTAGTTCCATTTGTTCTTACATCGTGGCTCTCTTGTGGAACAGATCACCCTAGAGATAAATTCGTATATGTACCTATTTCTGAGAGTTCTCTTGCATCGCATGTTATGCGTCTTGCAGGCAAGATTAAAACTATCATTTTCCGGTGTAACAGACTGCATCGTAAAAATGGTTCTGTTGATAAGATAGTGCCGTTAGACATCCATCATACAGGACAATTTATTATTTCATGGATACGTAGGTTGGTCTGGTTTGTTTGTAGATGGAGAGGTCTTTACCAAATTGTTGCATTTAAGTTTACACAAAATAGGTTCCTTATTTACTTTTAACTATTATGGAAAATATCGGCCTTTTAAGGACTTGAACATATTTTTACGATTTCTTTACGTTTTCATATGAAAATAAAAGAGTAGAAACTTGTTTTTCCCATCAACATAATATTGCGTACCAGTTTTTATCATCACATTATTTTTCTTACTGTACAGGGTGGGCAAATTTCGATGTTTTAGCACTACAACTTTTGAACCAGAGGAGATAGACAAAATCTAATACCCACTTCTCGATCTCTTTTTCTGAGAAACTAAAAAGGGTAGTTTTCGTTTTTGGCCACCTTCTTTTGTTTTCGAGTTATAAGCGAAAATTGGAAAAATGGCGAAATCGAAAAACAGTTATATCTCCGCTAATACTGATGATAGAGATCTGAAATTAAAACATTATACAGGCACTTTTTTACGTAGAATCCAGTGGCGTGCTCGTATTTTCAAAAGGGTTTTCAATTACGAAGCTATGACCCAAAGTTATGCTTTTTTAAATAGGAACACTAGATTTATGTGCCATTTTCTGAAAGCTTAATTTTTCCTGATTTCAAAAATATATAACATCGTATGATTCGGATCAATATAAATAATAGAAAATGGCCAAAAACCTCTTTTCACCTAAGAGTCTCAATATTTCTATGGTTTCAACTGTTGATGAACACAGAAAAATTGAGCTTTCTATAACAAGAGCAGTGTCCTTCCGTCAATCTGATTATTTCTGTGCTTTTCACTTATTTCCACAAAATTCGAATCTAGATATGTTTTATAAATTCTTTATCTAAAAATTGATTTGGAAGTAACGGAGAAACCACAAGATCGAATTTTTCAATCGAAAGAGCTGTATTGAGATGTATGTATCAGGAGATTATTCACATAGGTCTCCAGAATCGATACGCACAAGTACCAATCCATTTTAAACAGCATATGAAACAATGCATATCTGATTGAACTCAACATTTTAATTACGAAGGGACAAACAAGAAATAATATTTAACCTAATAATGTCAACAATTGCACAATGCACAGTCGACACCTCTTCTCGATATTTCAATAGATGAATATTTGAAACTGTGTTCAAGCTACCTAGGAAACTTTTTCCAAGTTCGTTTATCTTTTCGAAACTATTTGTATAAAATAAATATACATTCGAATTTTGTAGAAATAAGTGAAAAGCATAGAAATAATCAGATTGACGGAAGGACACTGCTCTTGTTATAGGAAGGCTCATCAACAGTTGAAACCATAGAAATATTGAGACTCTTAAGTAAAAAAAGGTTTTTGACCATTTTCTATTATTCATATTGAAACAAACCATACGATGTTATATATTTTTGAAATCAGGAAAAATTAAGCTTTCAGAAAATGGCACATAAATCTAGTGTTCCCATTTAAAAAAACATAACTTTGGGTCATAGCTTCGTAATTAAAAACCCTTTTGGAAATACGAGCACGCCACTGGATTCTACGTAAAAAAGTGCCTGTATAATGTTTTAATTTCAGAGCTCTATCATCAGTATTAGCGGAGATATAAATGTTTTTCGATATCGCCATTTTTCCAATTTTCGCTTATAACTCGAAAACAAAAGAAGGTGGCCAAAAATGAATACTACCCTTGTTAGTTTCTCAGAAAAAGAGATCGAGAAGTGGGTATCAGATTTTGTCTATCTCCTCTGGTTCAAAAGTTGTAGTGCTAAAACATCGAAATTTGCCCACCCTGTACTTTGTGATTGTTTGGTACGCCATGTAGAAGAATTTGAAGGTGAATATTCAAGAGTACTAGTACCAATTACTAACCCTTACTTGGTACTTTTGTATCGTGTAAAGAAAATTTACCTTCAAATTTTTCAACAATGCAACAAATATTGGTTCAATCAACTGAATAATGGCCATCACGAATTCTTTCCAAATTTTTATAAACAATTGGTTGTAAGCTCGGTTATAAGCGTAGAGAAATAAACATAGATAGAGGGAGTATACGCAATTTTCACATGTCCCCAACATGGTTAGATTACGTTGTCGGATTATGATATATTTTGAAATCCACAATTTTACTATAAGTATCATTATGAATGTATAGTATATTGAATGAAATATATTTATTTGAGTGATTTCCAATTACATATGCAAATTTGAAAATTTGGAAACCGATATTTTCCTAATTGTCGAATTTATAATAAGCAGAATATTTATTATTTTCTATATCTACCTGCTGTAATCCAAGGTTTGGCAACTATTGCTCTCCTAGTGTCATCGGTTGTTTCACGTCGTTTGGCGGCCTGAAGTTTATTTCTGAATTTCTGATATATTTAGGTATTTATTTCAATATATTTTGAGTTAATATGGGTTGATTCACTATGGAACATTAGAAGTGCGTTCTTCATGGGGAAACTCGCGAATTGAGCGAATTATCGTATCACTGATATGTTCTCATTTCCGCACGCTTCATGTCAAATTTGATAGTTCATGTTAAGAGCAAAACTTGCTTACTGAAAATGACATATGCTCCCCCTATCTATGTTTATTACTCTGAGGTTAAAAGTAACTCGAACGGTCAACACCATGATGACACGACAAAGAATTTTTTTGAATATAACAATTAAATATTATTGTAAACATGAGCAGATTCATACATATCATCTCAGTGAAAATACCACTCCGAGAACTGATTAATGATTCAAATTAAATCATAACGAGAAGGTTAATTTGAATTGCATATTAAATCAACAAATTCCTACAAAACATATGCTATCGATAATATGTAATGAATGTAAATTGCCTTCTTCCACATCTTGTTTACTTATGTAAAATATTTCGTTTAGAAATGCTTTTCGATTTACCGATTGACCGCTCAATATAAATTGGTGATTATTTTTATCAACTTTGTGAAATAATCCTTGAATAATTACAACTGTTATTAGTTGTTTGCGTATTCGAGAAAAAACAGGCCGTCATAATGCGTATATCAATAATGATCTTTGATCGTATTGAAAAAAAATTAGAAAAATTTCAGCTCTATTTTCTTGTTGGTGCAACCTATTCGTTTTTTCAATTTCAAGCTCAAAATTCGGAATTTCTAGACATTTGACAGCCTTGTTTTCTAGATCAAGCAGAAAGATATATAGATCGTAAATGACATCATTATACTTGAGAGTGACAAACATATAACAATAAATATTCGATAAGCACTAATGAAATGGGTCATCGAAAATATTAATAGCTGAAAATATAAATATCATAAATAACAATTCAATATGCAAATTCGAATACCAACCATTGCAGAAGTGGTTCAAATGTAAAAGAAACTAACTTCGTTAATAGCTTGCATTAATCAAAATACCGCAATATACGCTATTATAAAATATCGCATGGAGCAGTTTTAACTTGATAAATCCATTGATACACCTTCAAGAGTTGAGCCGTGGGGTTGTGTATATAAAAGAATTTGATTCAAGGTACCAGATAGCGCAGCATGTAATTTGGAAAGCTTCGACAGCTCCTGGGCATTATTAGAAGATATAAATCATTTTTTGTCTTCAAATTATAGATCATCGCTCTGAGGAGTTCTCGAGTACTGAAACGCCAGAGAAAAAAAACAGGTGATGGACTCGTATGTTTGATGACTAGTTCAAAACAACTTGATGAAAAAATTACTGCGATGTGTAGAAAATGACACGACTGAACAATTTGTGTTCGTTTTCTTCTAGGCTATTCCCGATTATATTGTTTCAGTTCAGTTATTATTATTTGAATGCTAAGATTAGTTTTTCTTTCCTATTGCAAGTTCTATGTTGATTGCTTCGATGAACGTAAAAAATATGGGGAAAACAGAGAACTCAGGAGCTTTTGAGTACTTGATCATTCATCTTTCAATTCCACGCTTGAAGACAGAACTTCTTAATTGTATTCTATGCATTCCAAAACGTAAACTGTAAATGACCTTTTTTTTTCTTGAAGCAATTCCAAAGGTTCATCATTAAAAATATTATATATAGTATTGAAAATGATGAACCAAACTGTGACAAGAGGCATAAGGACGCAATTTCTGTCTTCTAAAAAATATTAAGGATATAAGACCTAAGTTCTAACTCACTGAAAATATCTAGACGATATTTGTAAAAAAAAAAATCGTCTATCTAGGGTCTAAACTCTAGACGATTATTTCAGTGACTGTAGTTCGAACTTAGGTTTGATCTTAGATCCTAGATCTAAATGGAAGTATCTTCTATCTAGATGATATTTTCAATGAGTTGACATTTTTTGTAAGGTGGAGAAAATAAAACTGTTTGGTAAAATATGAGGGGTCTCACCTTTCGTATCATAATTTGCTAAATGGATATTCGGATTACTATTAGTGACTGAGCCCTTATAGAAGGGAGATTTTATGACTAATGATGAAGGTGTGGTTTTTCATTTGAGGGTGTTGGTTCAATTTGGTCTTAGGTGGATAATTAATAGCTTCGTCATAAAGATCATAAAACTGCATTAGTTTGATTATCCAAGGGTGAAAACTGTTCAAACATTAAAGGGAGGAATTTAGTCTTCAAGCTCACAGTTTACATATAAACTTAGTTCTAACTGATTAAATTTACTAGTTGAACAACATAATCAACAAAGTTCAATGCCATAAAACTCATAAAAGAAGTATTTCAACATATTTCTCCATATCGAACTACGTTGTATCTTCCTTGTAAGAAATAAATCTTATATCCTATTAGGGATTAGGCAATGAAATCTCTTATTCTTTACCCTAGTCTAGTCTCTCATAAATTCACATGTTGAGTAAATCAGTCAAGAAAAAATTAATCCAATTCACATTAATAAATAGGTACTGATTTGTCTATTAAAATGGATTAGTATTCAAAACATGAGTGATTTCATATTTCAGACTGCGTGGTACGTGTTATAATTTAAGGACTATTCTTAGAATATAGTAATAAATATGACCACTCGTAAAGATAACACTTAATATAGCCCAAAATATAAGATATCTCGAACGTTTCAAGTGGATAATTGGTTTGAATTTATAAAGTCAAGGGTCAATAGTCTCAACATGTGATATGTAAACGCCTCCTTAGACCATCTCCACCTTTATGAGTAGGATATCTTCATCCTTTATTCAACATCTCTGTTTAACTCTTTAAGAACTAGTCTATGTTGTCAATTTTTGCTTCCGTGTCAAAAGAATTTAGAGGAAGAATTGCGATCGCTATTGGACTGAAAGAAATGTCAGTTTCTGTTCGCAAAATGCATTTAAGACCATTCTCAACCACTTTGATCTGTCGATCTGATGGTCAATGTGAGTACTGATACTCAAAAATGATGATTCATTATGTGGAATTTAGTATTTCCAAAATTTTCCATTTTTCCACAATTTAGGTATATATCTGGCAAAAAAATAATTCCTCTTGGGTTCAAATTGAAAATATTCTCAATTTAGCATCAACCAGCGTGTGTGAAGTATAATTGCCAACAATTGCTGTTCATTATTAATTAAACAAGATTGTATGGTGTGATGTAATAGCTCATATGACATCATATTAGTTTTTCTCAGAGCAGAATATATATCACTCCGAAATTTGAGCTAAAATCACAAATGTGGGCGACCCCTAACATCATTGTCTCAATCGAAGACCACAGGAGGCCTTGACATACCATTACTCCCTAATTAATTTAATGACATACAATTATTATCGAGATACAAAAATAAATGAGGATATTTCTTATGATATATAACACACCAGCTCAATGTTATATTCGATGTTCCAGACATACGTGTCTATAATTCGTGTGATGATGGTCTTCAAAAATACACTTGAACATGTCTAGGGTAATCTTCATTATGGCGATTTTAAAAACGATACCAGGAAGTAGAAAATTTGTTGATTTTAAGCAGACGTGTGTTTAAAAAGGATTTATGTTTGTGAAATTTCTTTTGAACTTTGTTTTATCGAAATTATATATTTTATAATGAGATTCCAATTTCTGATGATATCAATAGACACCAATCTTACTTCCTGAATATGACTTCAAAAAAGGAACTAGATTAGTTGAATTGCAGACTACGTTGATTTGTGGGAAATTATCATGAAATTAGTCAAAATGATCAGTTATGTATCTCTTCCTTGTCTGAGCCTAGCTCACAGAGAATTTCTTCTCCTTCAGGGCTAAACAATAATCATTAAAAAACAGATAAAGTTTTATGACCTCTGTGCAACTAGCAATACAATTGTTTAACTCAATATCAAATCTGAAACATTGAAATCTATGGGAGAACAAATCGAGTCAAATCCTTACAAATTCTATAAATCTAATTGAATATCAACATAATCTGAAAAATAATTACCTCCAAGGTGGTACATTGAGTTTTGGAAAGAGGAGATTATTCTTTATAGATTTGTTGAATCTTTCGTTATTTTTGTACCGAATTGCTGACTTCTCTTTTAGCAAATGTGATCTTCACACATGCAGTCACTTCGACCAGTGGTGGGGGGTTGACAAGGTCGAAGGGTCCTAAATTATTAATTAAAAAATTCAATAACTTTGAATGACTTTAATTTATTTTTTTTATTTCAGGCTCATGTTGTGGCTGCTTTCGAACAGAGTTTATCATCGATGACTCAACGATTACAGCATCTCACTGCAACGGCCGAGAAGAAGGTAAATATTGCGCCCACGATTCACTAAACTATAATTTGTTTACGCCGATGTAGACATGTTGTAATTTATTCTTTATTTATTGACGGTGCTGATATTTGAATGAAATGGACTAATTGATATTTCAACGGTCTTGGAAAAATTCATACGGCGTAGGTTTTTTTAAACTTCGAAACTTGATGATGCAATAAAATATATGCAATGTAGATTTGATGGTAGAATCTAATTAATTTCCAGTTCTGTGATGTATTTTGCAATGATATCAGTTTTACACTACTTATTATTGCAAAATACATCGCAATCAACATTGTATGATGTTTTAATTGAAGGGTGTAAAACACGAAGTTTAAGATAAAATTTTTGCTGCCACTGGTTAATGTACAAAAAAATTATATTTCAACATTTCGCTTGACAGCGATAGTAATAACCTTCAAAATATGTGGTCAGATATACCAACTTACCGTTGCAACTTTAAAACAACTATGCATCTGTGAATATTACATTATAAAAAATTGAAAAATCTTTCACATCAAGAAATTAAATTACATTTTAAGTTATGATAAGACCATTTTTTTCTTGAAACTTCGACACCCGGTAGCTCAATAAAAAACAGGTCCAGGACGACTATTTCTAGAAACCTTGAAGCACTTTATAACCTTGAGAATCAGCATCTTATTCTGAAACATATATAATAGTTCTCAATATTAGTGAAAAGCAGTAAAGAACATTTCGAAGGACAATACGATATCAGAATAACTTACTAGTAAACCAAGTTGGTTGATCCACATGGCGGAATGATCAATCTGACACCTATATCTATCCCTAAGACTAAGCTAGCCTGTAGATGTACCTAGCTTGTAGATCTATCTTGCCTAATTAATCCAATAATAATGTTCCTCTACTAGAAATTGGATCACCCAATTCATTGAGATTCAGAATTTAATGATAAAATTTTCCACAGGATTCCGAGTTAGCTGAACTAAGAACAGCCATGGAAAATTTGAGAACTTCCGCCATACAAGGTGGAATATCAAATGGTCTAGCCAGGCAACCATCCTCTGATAGTGTTTCTAGTCTATCTTCTGCTTGCAGTCTAGACAAACAAGACAAGAAAAAGAAGAAGGGATGGGTAAGTAAAATTTCACAAACAATAAGGTATTTTGCTGCTGTTTCTTCATTGACCACTTATTTGTAATCAGCTCCGGAGTTCCTTCACGAAAGCCTTCTCGAGAAATGCCAAAGTTACCAAAGTACCTTGCCAGAATGAACTAGAGAGCGAAAGACAAAACAGCCCACCACCACCTGCTCCAACGGATGCAGGACAGGAGGTTGCTGAACTACAGAAACAACTCAGGGAAAAAGATCTAGTGCTTACTGATATCAGATTAGAAGCTTTAAGTTCTGCACATCAATTGGAAAGTCTGAAAGATACTGTGATGAAAATGAGGGTGAGTTTCTCTCTTCCTTCATGGAATTCTATAATCTTAGTATAGATTCACAACAATCTCTATGTATATGTATAATTAGAATAGTAGATCCTTATTCAACCTCTCTCTTATAGAGTGAGATGCTGAGCCTTAAGCAGAATAACGAGAGACTTCAACGTATGGTTACTGGAAGTGCAAATCTACCCACAGATTTGATCGACACCAGGAGCGCCGCAAGTATAGATGCCTTAAGCGATATCATTCCACCTGATGAAACTCAACCAGATGTAGAGCAAGATGGAAAAAGAATATCGATTTCGGTTTACCTTGGACAGCCACAAACATTCGAAAGGTATAACCTATGCTTCTTTATCATTTACCGATATTCTTATTCTCAAATATTGGCCAAGTTGATTCTAACGAAATGAAATTGTTTCAGGTATTACACAGAACATTACAGTTACGACGGGACCAGTGAGAATGCCACAAATGAAATCGCCGTTGCCCAGACAACGATTGGAGCATCTACATCTTGGGCTCAATTGGACAACGCAGTCAGGAGAGCTTTCAAGCAGCATGTTGCTCGACTAGACCCGGGTGGTGGTTTAGGATTAGGTAATTAATATTTCTACTCATAATATTCAAAAGTTTTTCCTCTCATATTCAAAATTTCTCTCTAACTCATATATCAATTGATTTAAACAAATAAACTTTGAATTTCAGGAAGTGACTCTATAGCCAGCTACAAACTAGGTGAGGCGGAGAGAAAACCAGATGCAGGCCCACCTGATCTACTTCCTGTTGGTTACGCTATAGGAAGGGTGAACACAGTCCACGTGGTGCTCCAACCAGTAGCTGCCTTAGCTTTTGAAGCTCTCATTCCGAAAGGTGTAGCACAGAGGCTTGTATCACTGTTAGCTGAACATAGAAGGCTTGTTCTTTGTGGAGCTCCTGGTACAGGCAAAACACACTTAGCGACGAGACTTGCAGAGTTCCATGCACAGTCTTTAGGGAGAGATCCTGCCGAAGCTGTTGCTACTTTCAAGTGAGTAATCCAGATACTATGAGGTTAATTTAGACTTTGTCTACCAGATTAAATTTGATCTTATTTTGAAACATTTTCTTAGTGTGGATAACAAGTCAGGCAAAGAACTCCGCCAATACCTTTCTCACCTAAGCGAGCAAGCTGCAGCTGGTGACAACAGTGTCCTTCCTTGTGTGGTGGTCTTAGATAACCTTCACAAAGCCGGTCCTTTAGGAGATGCTCTAGGTTCCTTGCCAAGAAATCTACCATGTTTATTAGGAACAATGGCACAATCTGCTTGCTCGGCAACAAGTCTTCAATTGCAACATGGGTTCAGGTGGGTTCTGGTAGCGCCACATATGGAACCTGCAAGAGGCCTTTTAGGAAGAGTTTTGCGGAGGAGGCTAGCGACGTTGGAACTAGAACAGGGCCACCAACCTGAGTTAGCAGCTATTCTAGGATGGTTACCGCGGGTTTGGCAACATTTGAATGCTTTCTTGGAGACACACAGTTCGGGAGATGTTGCTATAGGTCCTAGACTGTTTTTGAGTGAGTATATTTTCTTAGAATAATCATGATAAATCATGGGTGATGGCTCATAATGTTTTCTATTCTGAAAACTCAGAACTCCCATCCAACTTCACTATATTTACCAAAACCAGAACTGTCGAAGAAACTTCTCAAAAGCATCTGCTTATAAAATAAATCACTTTCTGAAGATAGTTTCGACATTGGTTATTTTTTCAAAAAAGAAACTCAAATATGTACTTTTTCTCTGCTTGATAAGATACTTTATCATTTCTTTTATGAATTAAGAGGAACTTCTATACCATATTGTACAAGGTACAAGATGCGTTTTAGTAGGTAGAAAAATCAATTAATGTTCCATGTTTCATGATTACAACACGAGACAACAAAAAACTCTCTTTATTTCAAAACGCTGTAATAAAAATTTCAGAAGTCACTTCCATGTATAAAAACTTTTTTACCATTTCCCTATCAGATTGTTCTTGGAGCACAGGAGATTTAAGAATGAAATCAATGCACCAGCTGTGTTCTTTCTTAGTTGTTCCTATCATTTTGTTTCATTTTGAAAACTTCAAAAACATATCATATAGAAATTTATTATATCTGAAGGGATGAATAAAATTATTAATATCATGCATTTTTTTTCAGGTTGTCCCCTTGAGTTAGACTCGTCTCGTGCATGGTTTGCCGACGTGTGGAATTATTCATTAGCTCCATATCTTCGTGAAGCAGCTCGAGAGGGTCTGCAGCTCTATGGAAGAAGAGCTGCATGGACAGATCCTTCCCAGTTCATTTTAGACACCTACCCATGGCCAGGAGCCGCTCCTCAAGGTTTAACAACGATAACAGCCAAAGATGTGGGTCTAGAATCGGATCCAACAACTCAAACTGACAATGAAGGAGACCCCCTATTGAACATGCTGATGAGGCTGCAAGAAGCTGCTAATTATGCTAGCCCACACTCGAATGATTCTGACTGTAATAGCTTAGACTCCAATTTAGCTCATGGTAGCAATCTTGAGACAGAAAGTGTCTCTTGAAATCAAAACTGATAAAGGTACAATCAAGCAATCCGCTTATTTTTTCAATTTTGTTTGTTATCAAAGCTGAACCTTCCTATTAGAAAATATTCTCTCTCTCTCTCTCTCTAGTCGTTCCAATCATATATGGAAGGAAGGTCTAACATCACTCAATCTACTGGAAATTATTTATTTTTAGATTGTGAAGTGTTGAAAAGTAGTCAAAAGATTTTCTCTTTCTAAAAAAACTCTTAATACATACATTTGTAACATAAAGATTCCTTCGAAGGGTTTGCCCGCTCAATAAAATTTAGAGAAACATAGCTAAAGTTATACAGCTTTTAATGGTATTATTTGCCAAAAATATTTTTATATGTAAAGTTTTCTATAGAATTCGGATAAGAAATTTATAAGGAACAATAATAATCAATCCTGCCCATAATGATGATGTCTCCACAGATAACACGGGTTTGTCCTGTGGATATTTGGAAGGACTGGATGTTCTATTGACTTTCAAGAGGTTTTTGGATATCCATTTATTATTTGTTGATGGATATCCTTTCTATGTATGAGGATATTCGGACCTGAAATGGACAGAAACAGATATCCATAGATTAGGATGTGCTATCTGGGTAATCTTTTTCTCATATAACCACCTGTTCAATGATCCATATATTCAAACTCATTTTTTTACCTTTTTACCTAATTTTCTTTAAATTACTGGTTTTGCATAAATATGTTCGAAGACTTTTCCTAAAAATTATTCTCCCTTTTCAAGTATTGTTCTACTTTTGAATTTGTGAAATACTTTGAATAAATGGTTCAGTGATGGTTCTGCATTCTTGAGAAGTGATAACTATACCAAAATAGGAAAAATTATAATCGAAAAGGTTTATTTCTTGAAAAAAAAATTATTATTAGTTCAGTAAACATTTTCAAGAGATCCAAAATCGAAATGTACTATAACTATTTCTGTAATATAATATTACAAGTGAATATGCAAATTACGACTATAAAAAAGTGCTTAAAGAATCACATCTACTACTTTCACCATCATCGTCATCATCGTATTTGTTATTAATTTGGAACAAATTATGAGCATTTCTGAATTCATGACTAGAGAATATTGTAGATTAATGAATTGTATATTTTTGTTTGTCTGTGTTCTCCATGAGTATTTCTGGTCAAATAACCAATTTAATTGTACATATGTTATTTATATTGAACATTTATATACAAAGTTTCTATGCCTTTGTTTTGTATTTATGACATGTAAGATGTTTAAATAACTTTTATACAAATTGTATAAATTTGCCATATAAATTATTTGAAGAATAATATCGTATTTTCATAGCCTTCCGAAAAGTCCTCATAATTAATCTAAATTTGATGAGAAATAAAACACCATACCTCTAGACAAATAATTACTTTTATGTTGAGCTCATGGTTAAATTCGATCATAAGTGTTATGTATGCGAGCATATATTATTTTACATTTTAAGGATTTCACAAAAATAATTTATCCCTAACAATACGTATTAATTATCTTCATTATGAACTAAAATAAACAAGCCTCTCTCTTGAGGAACAGTTATTATTTCAACATTTTTGAGGTATGTAAATTCGGGGATTTAAAAGAATACATTTTGGTCCATCTTAGCTGGTCCATCTCCAAACCTAAAATTAATTTTGATAAAGCATAAGCAATAAGAAAGGTCTATATATATTCACCATTCTGAAGGACTTTGGGGTATAGAAGAAATAGTGTTGGTATTACTCCTAGGTTTTTGCACTCTGGGAATTTTAGGAACATACATTTGATTCCATACTGGGGATGTTGCTATTCTGGAAAAAATGTGATTAGATTATAGGGATCAATTTTCAGTATAATGTAATCACACCTGCATTCAGGATTTGTAAGAGTGAATCGAAAACAAGCTAATCAGCAGATTAAAAAGTTAATGGAATTCGAATTGAAATAGTATAAAAAAATTCTATTTTAGAAAATGAAGAGATGTCAGAGATGGGGGATCGTGAACCTTTGAAATCGTTCAAGAACTTCTTTCAGAAATAAGAAGAGCTATTTGCATGAAATTTGGTATAAGAAGTTGTTATCCCGCATCCATTCGATATCGAGAATACGATCCATGAATTTTAAAGCCAAAAAAAAAGTTTTTTATGTTAGTATTGTTAGTAAGCAATATTTTTTGAGCGATCATTATAGAATGGTACCTATGGAATCAATGGTTTGTAAAAAAGTGGAAATTTTACTTTGTTGTTGTTATATCACCTCCATTTATGCTTTTATTTCTACTTTGAAGTTTGTACACAACCAGCAATATTGTGAGAATGATATTCCATACCAATAAAATTCCTAATGCGACGAAGATTCCATATACTTGGAAATCTCTATAATCCCAATCGTCCCACTAAAAAAAATGAACAATAATGAGTTAATGTATGAAATGATGATACAATCAGATTGATCACTGTTGAGAGACCTATTTAAATTGTATAGGTTAATCCCTTTAATTCATCAATATCATTGTAGAAATAAAACACCGATATTAATTTTTGGCTGATTTTCTTCATTCACGCTAACTATGTCAAGTATTTTCATAGCAGTGGCGGATCCAGGATTTCTTCAAGGGAGAAATTCACATGAAAGTCATGCAGAAGAAATTGTAAAACATTGAAGAGGCTTTTTTTTCATTTTTCAACAAGAATTGCATCGGACGTAGCATCATCGCCCAAGGGAGGCTCTCGATCCGCCACTGTTTCATAGCCAAATTTTTAAAAATGAATAATAATATCGTAGTGGTTTTGAAAAATTTTTTACTTTACTTAACTAAAGAGTAAAAAAATTTTGATTAAGAATTGGTACCTGATTATCAATTTCGAAAGTCATTTAAAAATAGTTTCCAGTAATACCTAGCGAAAAGCGACAAAGAATGTTTCTGCAAAGGCCACCAAAATGTTATCATTTATGAAAACTCTAGTGTTCAAATCTATTCGTTGTTTAAAAATCTCTATTTAATCATCTATAGCAAGCTTTTCTTGTATTTACTGACTAAATCTTTCATAAATATCTGCTAGTGATTTCACAAAAAGCAATCAAAACATTTTTGATTCGAAATCTACAGATTACTCATATATGCCGATTGTGGGACCTATAATGCATCAAGTGGAAATTGTGATTCATGTTTTTTCAAGCTCAATTATAACTTACGAACATATTTTATTTATATGCACATATGCACTTCACACAGTTTTTTTCGAATTTGGTTGATTTCATATACCTATAACGTTTACGTTGATAATCCAAACTTTTCGCAAGATCAAGCGAAATCATTAGATTAAGAAAGATAATACATGTTCTATAAAGAAAAATAATGTATGATTTCATCTATTGTTATCGAAGAATTGCGATATGATAAGGATGTCGGTGATAATGTGACACCCAGTTTCTGATATAGACTTTGGCTGATATCTAAACCGAGAAACATCATCATATTTACAATAATAAATAATAAAAACTGTAGACACTCGAATAAGTCGACAAATGTGAAAATTAAAGAAAAACTTGTTCGAATATGCACTTTTGAAATTGACAGAAAAGCAACATTTCGAACGGGTAAATTTACGGAACACCTAGTCAGATTTTAGTCGTTAACTAAATTGTTACATTCAAAATCGAAACCTAGTTCCTATTTTCTAGTTCCTTCTTTTCGAATTTTATTCTGTATAAGGTCGAACGAACGGATAGAATAGAATTTGGGGACGAATTTGTCACCTTAGGGTCAAACTTCATCATTTGAGACTATTCCAGAATCAAAATTCAGAAATAACAAAAGACGAAACATTTCCATTTCACTATTTTTTTCGAATATCTGGAAAAATATGCTCCGATCTTGAAGTCTACTCTAATTCCACTTTTTACTCTGTAAAAATCAGCTGCAAAGCGTAAGATTCCAATGAAAGTCAAACTTCCTTAGCTTCTCAATAATCTAGTGCCTCTGTCTGCTCACAGATGGCGATATGTGTTTTCACGCCACACTATTTCGGCCCCGGCGGATTTAAAGGGGTCGTCGTGTTGCAACAGGGTCACCTCTCCACGATGGTGTGAGGGGGTTTGTCTTGGGCAGAGATCGCTGGATAGCTCAACTGATGAGTCCACCAGCGATCTCGGATGAAACATCAAACCCCTGGGAGAGGGCGCACTTCGTAACTTGGCTCGAGAAAGACTCGCCAAAATACATTCATCAAACATACTCTTATTATAATAATAGCATTATTTCCATTGAAAGTTTACAATACATTGTGGGGAAAGTCCATTAGTTATCGCAAAAAGAAAAACAACACAGGAATTAACAACAACAAAAAACACCTCATTGAATAATTCTGATATGCTCTAGAAACATCTGTCAACTGAAAAAGATTTCAACCTTTTTTAAATAGAAATTTATTATCCGAGTTCTTCATTTCGGTGCTCAATTTATTATATACCAACACACTAAAAACAAAGGCGATTGTCTATGTCGTCCTATCCTAAATCTAAATGCAGTAATAATGAAATCATTTTGATTTCGAGTGAAATAGTAGTGACAATCACTATTTCTGTTGAATCTTATTCAAAAAGTGGTCAACTCTAAGATGAAAATTGAAGGTAAAGTAAGTATATTCAGAAATCCGTAAAGTGGTCTACAAAATTCTCTCTGCCTAATGCCAGCCAGAAATCCTATCACTCTCTTCTGACAAGTTACAAAAATAGCTTCAACACTGGGTCATACGACTATTGATCTAGATCTAGATATATAAAACGAATAGTGTGTTTGTCCTTTATGCAGTTCGACACCGTTCATCAAATCGCTATGAAACTTTGGGAAGTTGTTAAGTAATACTTCTAGAAAGTTTCTAGCATAGAACAATAGTAGCTTTTTGCACTATCAAATGTTCTCCATAAAGCTCAATATTCGATAAATTAACTCCTCCCTCCAATTTTTCCCAAAAATTATGCTTTATTTCCAGAGGTCATTCCTTATCGCACAAAACTGTCCATCCATGATAACAGAATCATCCACTATGCAACACCGAAAAAAAGACCTTTTTTTCTCAAATATTTATTTTTCGAACAGGATGCGTATCTAGACGGTTTATGTCGAGAGGGTGAAAGTGGTGGGGAAAGTATGACAGAAAATCGGGAGGGGAGGTGGAAAAAGTAAAACACTCGATAATGATGATTCGATGGGAGGATGTCCCGGTTTCCAAGGCGACGGCACATTCTCGTCGCCCAGAGCGTAGGCTCCATCTGATATGTTTGTACAAAGATTTGATAGCAATTTCGCAACGGTCTGCCTAAGCGCTTCTCTCTCCGTGAAGCGGAGGCTGGAGGACCCTTTACCAAACCTCCTCTATTAGCGGCAATCAGCCGAACAATACCACTCTGCAATCCTGCTGACGGCACCTTTTTTTTTTTGAGCGGTGGTTTTAAGCCACTGATTTCATTCGTGGATTTCGATCATTTGCGTTCTGTTGGGTTATGGTGAAAATATGTCCCTTCAAATTTATCATGGAAATGAAAATTTTTGAGTTAGTTATGAAGTTACATATATCACAGGTCACTTTGTCAGATAGCAGATAGCTACTATGATGTCTAAAACTCTGGTATGACTTATTCTTGAAAAACCCTAAGATTAAAGTAGCGACTTTTGAAGGGACCAGCCTACTTGAATTGTAATGGAAATGGTCTCTTTTAACTTAATTCCCGAATCGTTTAATTATTAATGCGCTCACCTCGTCTTTTTGTCAATTTCAATAGAAACACCTTTGACAGAACAAATGAAAATTGTAAAATTATGCCGTTGATTGGTCAATTCGTTGTAAAGGGTGTTTTTTTAGAGCTATAGAACTTTAAATTGCAATAAAACAACGATGGATTATTCGATTAACATGAATTTTATTTATCCGCAAGATAATCTTGTGGCATTTCATTTTAAATATGATTTCTGGCATGTGACCGCCACGGTTGGCTCGGATGTAGTCCAATCTGGACGTCCAATTTTCGATGACTTTTTCCAACATTTGTGGCCGTATATCGGCAATAACACGGCGAATGTTGTCTTCCAAAGGTCAAGGGTTTGTGGCTTATCCGCATAGACCAATGACTTTACATAGCCCCACAGAAAGCAGTCTAGCGGTGTTAAATCACAAGATCTTGGAGGCCAATTCACAGGTCCAAAACGTGAAATTATGCAGTCACCAAACGTGTCTTTCAATAAATCGATTGTGGCACGAGCTGTGTGACATGTTGCGCCGTATTGTTGGAACCACAGCTCCTGGACATCATGGTTGTTCAATTCAGAAATGAAAAAGTTAGTAATCATGGCTCTATACCGATCACCATTGACTGTAACGTTCTGGCCATCATCGTTTTTGAAGAAGTACGGATCAATGATTCCACCAGCCCATAAAGCGAACCAAACAGTCAATTTTTCTAGATGTAACGGTGTTTCGACATACACTTCAGGATAAGCTTCACTCCAAATGCGGCAGTTTTGTTTTTTGACGTAGCCATTCAACCAGAAGTGCGCTTGATCGCTAAACAAAATAAAATGGACGTAGTGCGCGATAAGTAATCCGCACAGAACCATTATTTTCGAAATAAAATTGCACTTTTTGCGAGCATTGTTCAGGCGTGAGTCTATTCATGATGGATTGCCAAACCAAACTGAGGTTAAATCACTTGACAGCTGTTAAATCTGTCGCCATCTTGAATAGTAATGCCAACTTAAAGTTATATACCTCGAAAAAAACACCCGTTATTGCTCCACCTTGGAAGAAGAGGAAAAAGGTACCGATGCCGAGACGAGTCGCCAGAATGATTTTAAACAATACCTAATCAATGAACACGCCAGTGGTTTAGGCATCTCAATAACCTCTTACAAAAAAAACATCTTACAAACCTAGCACATAACTTTCTAGATTCTATTACTTGGCGGATAAGATTTGGGTCGTTTATTTGGTGTGCTGCATCTTATATTTTATCAAATAATTGGAGATGACAGCTCCTTATGTTCCGATAAATAAAAATCTAATGGATTTAGATACGGTAAATGGAGTGGTCATGGCATTAGGTCGTGGCATTGATCTATCCGTTCATTTTCATTCAGCCAAGCAGCTATTTATTTCCTTCTGTATGGTAATACACCATCTACTAGAATCAAGTCATTGTTGAAAATCCCACCCCAAACGTTGACACTAAGACGTTGCTTGAAATCTTTTTGGTCTAATGGCTTTTCAATTTTGCAGAGCCCATACATGTAATTGTTGATACCGTAGTTAATGGAACAAGCCTCGTCAGATCACATGGCAATCGAAATAAATCTATTTTTTTGAGCTAATTATTGAAGTAATCATCGACAAAATTCTAGTTGTCATATCAACTGGAATTTTCGTCAGTCGACTTATTTTTGATCAAACATGAAAAGAAATTATTTCAAATTGTTTGAATAGGTACATAAGGAGAAATAGCAAATACCATGTATTACAGATCATTTTGAAAGGCAAAATAGTAGTAAGAGAAGACCAGAAGGAAACTATATGGTTGTAAAATCTCCGCAAATGGTTTGAAAAAACTTCGGTACTTACAACATTTTAAGTTTTAGGAACCAATAAAAAATTTTGCCATGTTGATTGCCAACATCCAAAATAGAAATGATACGCCAAGAAGAAGAAATTGTTGTAACATCTAAACGAAAGCCAATAGACCTGAATGTTCAAAGGAAAGAAAATGTCCATAATGAACAGAACTATCATGTCATAGTTTGTTATAGAGCTAGGATAACAAATTTCAATACATTGTTTCAGTTTGCATTAGCAACGTCTTTAATATTTTCTATCCTGACTCTGTGAGACCTCTCAGAAGCTTAGAGCTTTGCGTGTGAATAGATGTATCCACTTCAGGCACAAGACCTGTTAATGTTCACCAGATATTGAATAAGTTTTTCTTCAATTGGAGTATCAAATGAACTAGGATGAAGGTAGATGATCATTGAAGGTAGTTAATTAAGAGCATTTTTATTTTTCCTTTTGCGTGCTGTACCTCCAATATATTTAACTTCCTCGAAAAATAAACATCTTTCATGATTTGGCATATGACAAAGCCAGCAAAACCTGCAAACCTCTTTGCTATTCTCGATTTTACTTTTAATAATAATGAGAGAATGCATCCCTCTTTGCTCTCCCTCTCATCATGATCACTCCAAGGGTTCTCACAATTGCTAAAGAATTCCTCAATGGACTCAATTAAGGAGCGTGCCCCAGTTTACACTGACTCCACTCGACAAAAGAAATTCGTAGGAACGATATCAGATTTGACTCCGTCTAGTCGGGAATCATTGTTTTAGTCTTGTTTCTAGATCACGTGCCATTTGACGGAATAATTGTAGCTTAACAATTGGACCAACGCATTCACACTGCAGGAGCTCTCTAATGGCCCTTCGTATTGTTAGTATAATGCACCCTAACAGTGCGAGCCTCCCCCAAACTTGTAATCAAGTAAACTAAACCAATTAAGTGGAGACCCCATCGTAGTCGATGATATTACGGTTGTAGAATTATGACTTTTTTTACTGTGGTGTTTTCTGGTGGAAATTGCAGTGATTTGATCCTGAACAACGGCAATTTGTTTCAAAGTGTCGTAAAAAAATCCGGTCATACGCTAATTCCACCTCTGGAGACCACATATATGCCACAGCATTTTTTTTACAATCTGCTTGAACTTTCTTTGGTTCTAAATCCGCGATTGATGAAAAATTTTGCAAATAGCTTGTAATTGTAATTGCTATTCTATATATTTTAGGTCCAAAATTTCAACTCGGTCAAACCTTTTGTCACGGTAATATTTGATTTTTGTTTTTCGATATACTTCCGAATCTTCAAGGAAACTTAAAATAATAATTCTGTACCATAAAGTAATAAACATAGATAGATGAAGTATACGCAATTTTTACATATCCCCAACATGGTCAGATTACATTGTCGGATTGTGAAATATTTTCAAATCCACAATTTTACTATATCGTTTTGAATGTATATTATATCGAATGAAATATATTTATTTGAGTGATTCCCGGTTGAATATGCCAATTTGAATATTTGGAATACGATATTTTTCCTAATTGTCGAATTTATAATAAGCTGAATATTTATTATTTTCTGTATCTACTTGCTGTTATCCAAGGTTTGGCAACTTTTGCTCTTCCATAGTATCATCGATTGTTTCACGTCGTTTGGCTCGTTTGAAGTTTGTTTTTTGTATTTCTAATATATTTAGGTATTTATTTCAATATATTTTGAGTTATTATGAAACGTTGATTCATTATGGGAAATAAGAAGTGCGTTCTTTGTAGAGAAACTCACGAATTGAGTGAAATATCGTATAATTGCTATGTTTTCATTATTTCATTTCCGCGCGCTTCATGTCAAATTTGATAGTTCATGTTGGAAACAAAATTTGCTTACTGAAAATGACATATGTTCCCCCCCTATCTATGTTTAATACTCTTAGTTTTATGCAATCACTATGACAAACTTCGACAGATGATAGTTATGCTCATTCTGGTCATTTTCTTCTTATGAACAAAGGTCTGATGTGATTTTCTACAATGATTCGATGCCAGTACATTTTATAAACGCACCACCATACAGAGGAAGACTCTAAATAGTCCAAGGGAGACTAATGTCATGGCCACCTCGTTCACCACATCTCATTCCGTTAGATTTTTATTTATGAGGCAGCAAACCAAAGTAACAGTATCTTCAGTTCGTCGAGGTGAGGCTTGCGTTCAGGAAGAAGGTGGACATTTCGAATAGATCGAGTATCTTCGAAACTATCTATTTTTTATCAATAATAAATTCCCATAAAAATGAAAAATCGCCTTCGTCCCTTATTTTTCATCCTATCCTCATGGGTGATCTATAAATATTTGTTTTCCACCATTATCAGCATCCCAAATGGGTTATTACGAGCAGCTTCAGTACATTCGTATATCCAAAATAATCTTCAAATGTTGATTACCCCATGTAAACACAGTACTTCAAATGTATCCTATTTGGACAATTTATTTGAATAGGGCTCTTCGATATTCATATCCAAGCACGTTCAGGAATCGCTAGAATCCTAGTTTGGTGAGCTATATCACATTTCGTATGATATGCGAATTTCATATGTGACCACATTGTGGAGGCTTAACCATCAAATATCATTGGATTTTTATTTGGTGACGTAACTAATCGATTACAGGCTTGAAGTTGAAAACATTTATCAATGTTGATAACGAAAAATAGTTTTATTGCATCTTCTCGAGTATTAGCAAAACAAAGCCCTAAAAAATGTCCAAATTCCAACCAAATATAATTTCCGATTTAGAGAAAGGTTGTGAAGCCAGGAGCACCAATTAAACCCTTGAAGACCACTGTTTTTTCGTATTCTTCTTGAATTTTCAATGATAAAGATCACGCGATCAACAAGAAGTTTGAAACGAAGTTTATAATACAAATTTTTCTGAATTGAATTTGCAATTTTGAAATTGGAAGGAAAACAATACTCACTCACGAAACCCCTTGTCTGATTAGGCCCATAGAAGAACCTAACCAAGACATTCGAGATCCTAACCTACCCTGAAAATTCCAAGTTTTCAGGTCATTTCGTTCAGGAGTTATAGATTTTACGACCGGTAGGAATCAAATTTGAAAATCGATTCTTCATCAGTGAGTGGAAACTTTCTGGCCCAAAATTTGAGAATTACAAACATTGATAAAAATTATAAGTCCCTCTGTTTTGGGACGAGCGCTGAAAAACATAACTTACTATTTCAAGTAATTTTCCATATACATAATATAACTATTATTGTAATTTTTTGAAAATATGGAACGTTTTTCAAAAAACCTGAAAAGCAAACTTTCAAATGACTCACCAAATACATGTAGAGCATCGACAAAATCAGATATGCAAAAATTCACATTTCATGTATTTGGATAGATGACTGTTTTATTATGCTCATGAAGCTTCGTGAAAGAATTACTCAGGGGTCTATCGTTTTCGAGATAAATTCCAAATAGATCGACAAGCGCCCAAACTCTTAATAACCTTATACCTTATTCAAACGTATTAAACTCTTATTTTTATCTGTTTAGTTCACTTCCTGAAGAGAAATGCTATTCGCTTATACTTATACTCTAACGTAACTCGTTGAACTGAATATTGGTATTGCCTCCATCTAATCTAATAATGAATTCTAAAAAAATAAATCTGAAGAATTTAAAATGAGTATGTTGAGAGTAATTCTATGTTTCCCAAAAATTGTAGATACGAGCAGATAACCTCGTTCTTTCTTCTGTAGTTAGAAATCTTTAGTACTGGAAAGGTCTATGCGTAATGGTTATTTTTTACCAATGAAACACTTTATGGGTAACAAAAAATTTTATTATTTTCATTCTTCTTATTCAAAATGTATGTTTTCAAGTCATTTATAGTAAGTAAATTTTTATACATATCAGTATATTTACATATATCTATATTCACAGTCTTATATTATTGTCCGATCTATATAAAAATTTCACACATTTGTATTCAAAATATGATTATGTACAATTTATGCAATTCTTAGCTTGCATGGCACAAAACTCATGGATATTTCGGAAATCAATTATTAACTATATACAAACACTCGAATTGTTTTCAAAGATAATTACAACATTTTATATTTGCAATAAAAAATAAATTATTTTCTGTACAATATAATAAGTAAAAGTTCAAAGTAAAAATTCATGCATAATGAGTAGATATGTTTTTAAAAATCAGAAAATATAATCAACTATCTACCAGTCGATTAGTTGGAAAATTAAATAGTGATGTGAATGTTCAAAAACATAATAAGGTATAGACAAATTTAAAAAATAGTAGATAGTTAAATGAATGGTTACTTCTGGAAGTGATGTCCTGTTTTTGATATACGGTTACAATTTTGAGTTGCACTGTTCTCACTTGAAGGAAAACGTATCCAATTGAATATTTTGCAAGATCAATCAGCTTGGAACCCCCCTCCTACAGTGATGTTTTGGAATAAATATAAGACTTCTTCATCTTGAAGCTATGAGGAATGTGATACTAACCAAAGTAACCAAGATATAGGTACGTACAATACCCCAAATGGACAAAGCTGAATGTTCCTGTTTGCTTCAGATGAGATCAGTATCATTCACTGATGCTTCGATAGAATCATTACTTAAACGTAATATTTTCGCTAAGGAGATATACCAGACAATTAATGAACATATTCATTAGTTATTTGATATTGCTGGTTATCCACAATCACACTGGTATAACCTGCTGCCACTGAAGAATGATGACCACTGAGCTGTCCATAGTTTGGAGTAGGAATCTGGTTATTGTTGAAGCAGTTCAAGTTGAAATTGTTCGAGTGCGCAGATTCCGTACTACAGTATGGATTGCTCAGATTTTGTATGTTCAAATGTTCACTTTCCGAAGAACTACAGCTCGAGGACGATGCACTAAAAGGCCTCTGTTGCTGAGGAACTAGATGCGGGGAGGAGGAACTGTATATCCTTTGATGGGCCATGGTAGCATTCAGAAGGGCATGTTGACTAGCTTCAGGGTCCGAGTATGGGTAGTGGTATACTTCTTGTGCTTGGTGGTAGTAGCCAGGCTCTTCTCCTGGGTAACTATGGACGAAGAGTGGGTAATCAGAATGCATAAAACCATTATTTGCACCTCCACCGTTCGAATCGCTGAATTCTTCGTCTGGTATCGAATTTTGGGGTATCGTTGATGGCAAGGTGGATGTCCTTGGAAACTTTTGTGGTGATGGTAGGACCCTCGATGGAGCTTGGAGGGGTGATTGTGAGTGAATTGGCGAGTTTGATGATAGTTCTTCCCTTGGAGGTCCTTGAGCTATATTTAGTACAAGGTCTTTGGCTTCTAGCTCACTGAAACAAAAAGAATTTTATGTTTTGGATATTCTGTGAGTTGAGTTGAAAAAAGTCTAATGGAGTAAGTTATGCAAAACTTGAAGGATATAGGATTGTGAAGTTCGTTAAAATAATTATAACTGTTAAAAGAAGGTATGAACATTTCAAAAGATAACCTACCTAAGAACGTAGTTGACGGAAACTATGCAGTGTGGTCTGGAAGATCTTGTGTTGTGGACGATTGTAGCATAGCTCTGCATCCACACCCAACCACCACCTTTACTTAGGAATCTGTAGTACTTGGTCGTTACTTGACCTTTGAATAACACTGAAAGAAATATTGATGATTAATTTTCAATCAGATCCGGTAATAGTGGAAATTTATTGTATGGTAAGAAAAGAAATGATAAATTTTCAATTTTATGTTTATATTAATAAATTTTTTCAATTCTTTCCAGTATTTTCAATTCGCTTTTTGTGCTCGAATTTTAATTTCAAATTATTGAATTCGGCACAAATCAAGATCCAAATCGATTATGTCCGTCCGCCGTTTACACGATAACTTTCGATCTAAGAATTATGGAATGAAATTTGAAACAATGAAAAACAAAAACAATGAAATCGATAGTTTCGATAATGTATTACCAGAAGTAACTTATAACCAAATTTTGATATACAATTTCTCGAGAATTTCTCTTTCAAGTTCACAATTGGTGCAGCAAAATTGTATGCGCGAAAATCTTAATGATGCAACTTCATTCAGTTTTTTGTGCTCTTTTCAAATCTAAAAACGGATTTTCGAAATTTCGATATACAGGGTGTTGTTTCAAGAATACAATCGTTTCAAATTTTTTTCTTAATCTGGACCTGGATTTTCCTTAAAATTCATTTAAGTTCTAAATAAGAAAGATGTGTGCCAAATATGAAGAAAATATACTAGATGGTTCGCTTGTTATGACCTCGGAAAGAGCAAAATTCATGAATCACCCTGTATCGCGGTAACCAAGGCAGTCAGACTCAATAAATGGGATATATCTAGAACCACCTTGGTGTCCTCTAGTCACTGTTCGTGTTTTTTCGCTTACCAATGAAACGCCCTATTAAATCAGTCAGTAGAAAAAATTGAACTAAAACCAATACCCTGTATTTCAAAAACAAACGTTTGTGGGCCCATGTTGACAGTTGACACCGATTCCTAAAATCAGCCAAGGAATCTCTCATTTTACAAAATATATTAGGTTTACAACGTTGCTACCGCCGTTTTGCAATAGATGGCTGTAGCGGTATGGTAGTCGAAATAAATTGATCGTAGATGTCATACAATAAGCTTAGGTACCTATTTGTAAATAGAACGCCATCGAAATATAAGTCGATTCGTGACTGCATCATAAAGTTATTCTCGATTAAACATGTCAGACTAAGAGCCGAAATCTCGTCACTTGCGGGAGGTTTTAATTTTCTGCTTTCAGATTTGACAAACGTCATATTAATATGAAGAATATCTGTGTCTGAGACTCATCGATTGCTCTCAAATGCCTATTGTGGGGCCGCTATTAGTGAAAGAATGTACCGAGAGTGGTTTCAACGCTTCAAGAGCGGTGATTTGACGTCGAAGATTAGCATGGAGGCATTACTTGAACAAGACTCGTGTCAAACGCAACGAGAATAGGCAGGATCATTGGTCGTGACGCAACAAGCCATCTCAAAACGCCTGAAAGTCATGGGAATGAATCAGAAACAAGGAAATTGGGTGCCATACGAGTTGAAACCGAGAGATGTTGAACGGCGTTTGTTTGCTTGTGAACAACTGCTTGCAAGGAAAAGACGGTAGGAATTTCTTCATCGCATTGTGACTGGAGACTAAAAATTAAATCTGGATGATACACGCCTATGTATTTGAGCTAGCGAAAGCTAGCCCGATTTTGATTGACGACACTAAACTTCCATCTCTCTTGTTTACTTTCCGTTCCTTCTATCTATATTCTAAGACACATTGGAGAAATCCAGCGTCCAATTATAACCTAAAAACTTCTGAAGATGCTTATACCGTAGTAGTAGGCGAAACTTCATCAGGTGAAAAATCGGCCAGACCGGAATTTTACAATTTTGTCTAACAATCCTACCGTTATTAACAATATACCATAATATTGTAAAATTCCAACTCCTAGAACAAGGATAACGATGCAGATATGTTAAAAAAAATTGTTACGATGGCCGCTCCGTAAGAACGTAACATTGCGTGGGAGTAGAGAGATGAATCAATTTGAGATCCAGGTGCGAATGCTGGCAACCGAAGGAGTCAACATGGACACGACTGAACAAACACGGATAACAAAACAAGCGCATCGTGGCGGCTCAGCCGCCGTAACGCCTCTTTTCGTTGCCTCCAGCGGCCCCACCCAGCAGCGACTCTAGGGTCCTTTGATTGATAGCTGTATGATACCGGTTTTCAAGTTTATTGCTACCGCTAGACATGTTTACTTTTACGACTATGGGGTCGTGGCGAGGAAGATTGTCTTTTGAGGCGAAAAAATTTATATATAGATATATACGTGTTTCATGAGGGGTTTTTTTAACACTTACATATATCGAAGAAGTAATGTTCCTGGAACGGGAGAGACGCTAAGAGTTGAATAATGTGTTATGATGCATCAGGAACAAGTTTTTAGGATTTTTTTTTTGCTAAAAATGTTGCGAAGGTAGAAATATATTCTATTATTATGAGGAATTATGAGGATGTTTTATTCCGCAACTTATTCCACGAAAATTCGTAAATTTCAACACATGGATTGCATCCAAAATGGATAAATTGGAATGGAAAATATCCTTTTTCGGCAACCGTCCGGGAAGGGCTCACTTCCCGGACGCTTTTTCTCTAAGGAAGTAGCATTTCCCGGCCTAGTCCGGAAAGTACGTACTTCCCGGACTAGGCCGGAAAAGAATCACGTCGTTTGTGTCATTGTGAATAAGAAAATCTTGGTAGGTATATTCTGAATAAATGCAGTTGATCATTACCATAACAACCGAGAAAACGGCTGACAGTTCATATGAAATTAATTATTATTTATTTATTATTATTTATTTACACATGTAGAAATATAAATTTAGTAAAACATACATCATGTGTAAATATTTGCCATCAAAGAATTACATGGCTTGTCAAGTTTGTAAAACATACACCTATAGTATAATACAATTATAGTATATATAAAATTATAATAAATAGTTGAAACACTTAAAAATTAAAGTCGTAGAATTCGTTCAACTCGTATATTGTCTCTTCCAAAAGCAACTTTTTCACTTTCCTGGTGAAGGCAGGTAAATTTAACTCTTTTACATAACTTGGGAGCTTGTTATATAATTTGAGACATGTGTAATTAGGACCTTGCTGTGTCTTCCCTATTCTTGCTTGCGGTATAGAAAAATGTTGTTTCTCTCGTGTATTATAGCTATGGAAGTGAGAGTTTTTAGGAAACTTATCTTGATGTTGGTGAACATATTTGACGCATGTGAGTATGAAAACTGAAGTAGCGGTGAGTATCCAGTATTGTCAACAATGTCAATGATTTTTGATCGCAATCGCAATAAAATATGGAAAGCAGCAGCGATAGTGTTATTCTACACAGTTGCCGAAAAAATATTGTACGCAACACGCCCGAAAATGGTTTTTTTTTGGACTCACAGACTTCCAGGACGAGCGTAAGCCAAAAAAACCCTATTTTCCGGATTTTACGTAATAGTAATTTACGTAACAAGTCCGGAAAATAGGGTTTTTTTGGACGAATAGACAAGCGAGCGTAAGCGAGTCCTGAAAGTCTGTGAGTCAAAAAAAACCATTTTCGGGCGTATTGCATACAATATTTTTTCGGCAACCATGTAAAATAACACTATAATTTTTGACAACTAATTTCATATGAACTGTCAGCCGTTATCTCGGTTGCTATGGATTCTATGATTCTTTTCTAGGCCGGGAAATGCTACTTTCTCAGTGAAAAAGCGTCCGGGAAGTGAGCACTTCCCGGACGGTTGCCGAAAAATTACTATTTTTACAATCTTACGTTTTCCACCCATTTCCCGTACGCATTACAGTCGCAAAGAGTCACACATATATACTCATAGTAAACATAGATAAAGAGAGCATAAATCATTTTCAGTAAGCAAATTTTGTCCCCAAAATGAACTATCAAATTTACAATGAAGCGCGTGGAAATGAAAACATATCAGTGATACGATATTTCACTCAATTCGCTAGTTTCTCCACGAAGAACACACTTCTTATGTCCCATACTGAATTAACGTTTCATATCAACTAAAAATAGATTGAAATAAATACCTAAATATATCAGAAGTTCAGAAAACAAACTCCAAGCGCGCCAAATGAAATGAAATAACAGATGACTCTAGGAGAGCAAAAGTTGCCAAACCTTAGAATTCAGCAGGTAGATACAGAAAATAATAAATATTCTGCTTATTATAACTTCGACAATTAGGAAAAATATCGTATTCCAAATATTCAAATATGCATATTCAATCGGGAATCACTGAAATAAATACATTTCATTCAATATAATATACGTTCATAACGATATAGTAAAATTGTGGATTTGAAAATATATCACAATACGACAACGTAATCCAACCATGTTGGGGCTATGTAAAAATTGCGTATACTCCCTCTATCTATGTTTATTACTCTATGCAGTGGCGACGCTAAAGGGGCCAGGGGGAGCCCGAGCCCCCCCTAAAATTCTGCTGCCCCCCCCAAAATTTGACATACTAAGGCTAAAATATTAGCAGAACTATAGTTCCGCTTCACTTTGGCCCCCCAAAAAAAAATCCGGCCCCCTCTTGGCCACCCCTATTTTTGAAAGCTGGCGTCGCCACTGATTCTATGCATCTTGATTAAGTGATGTCTCTATGCATGTAATGCCAATGATGAGATGCGGCATGCAGAATTACGTCTGTCATTTATGTGTATATGAATAATTATTCAAATATATATTTAATATACATTGTGGTTCAACGAAATCTTAACACCCCGATTTTCCGGTTTTGAAATGAAGATGTGGAAAATCGCTCGGACCCGTCAATTTCTGATTCAAGGGGGAACAACTTTTCCACTTTTTTCATTGCCGTTTTGTTCTACCACCCTGTATATCGTAGAAATGTATATATAGCAATTCCAAACTTCCTGCGAAATTTCGATTCAATAGCGGCATCAGTACCATAAAAAATTCAAGTCTAAAAATGGAAAGAATGAGGAAACCACTCTCCGATTTAGTCCCGCTGATGTTTGTTCACACTCTCGTATTATAATTTTGCAGTATTTTTAATGTCTGACACAGGTTTATTCGGAGTAGTTCATAAAGCTTTGAAAAAAAAAGACTACTTACATTGGTGATGTGCATATTTCATGGCTAAAATATCACTACCATGAATATAATGATATAGTGTTTTTTCGATGAGATCTTGTGGTTCATATCCTGTCAGTTGGGCAACTCTGGAAGAAAAAAATTGATATTGAAACAGATGGAGAAGAGGAGATAGACAAAGGTCAATAGAACTACACACAGTTGGAGGACAACATTATTATCTGACTTTGTCTGTAGACAACGAAAACAGAAATCGATCCAGCTATCTACTTTAAAATCAGAATTTTCACTTTGCTAAAATTTATTGATAAGTCTTTCAAACAAAAACGAGTCAAAGCAAAAGATTCACGTTTTTTTTTATTACAAAAGTATTTCAGCTCACAAAATTTCGACGCAAATATTTAGTCAGACTTTGACGTGAATAAATAATACCATGACTTTTATTCATAGCAATGATTAATGATATTAGCTTCAGAGATTGGCCCTTCAAGTTCTCAGATCTGAATCCTGAGAATTGGATTTGAAAATAATTTACAATCACATTGGACAATCGAATTGAATGTTGTTTTCGAAATTACATGAATAATACTATGATCAAATATGGTCCGAATGGTAGAAACACATAAGAGGTTTTTATCAAGCTAAGTTATCTCGAATACTACTCTTGAAAAAACCTCTTTAGTTCTTCAAAATACTGCTCATTTTTCGGTGTCTCTAGTCGAATTACGAAACCCACATGATACCAGTCTGTCTAGTAGGTTCACCACTCCTTTAACATGTAGTTCGTTCAATTAGCGTCCCAGTATTTGAATAACGTTACAAGATATTGTTCAAAGATTCAATAGCATCAATAGGTAATCAATATTAACCAATGCGGGCCTGTCCTTGTTTGCATTAAGTCAGGTGTTTATTCTCATTATCATCCCAGGCGGCAACCCGATACTAACAGCCTATTGTTTTTTAGTAACACGAGAAGCCATACTGTACAAACTCTTGCAACTGCTCGTTCGTAGAAAACGAATACGCTCTGCACCCGCTGTTTCCCAGCAATATATAGCAACATTAGCAAACACAATTTTTTCCCTCTTCAACTCGCGTGTCAACCTGTTGAGATTCAACAACTTGAAAGCTTCCTGAAAGAACTGCTCAAAAAACGATGAAGGGTGTTTTACGAGTTCTATGATAAATTTTGACAGATGATGAGCTCTTTCTGAACATTATTTTCCTATGAATATAGGTCCAAATCATTTTCGTTTAGAACTCAACAGAATTTTTAAAGATTTAAAAAAAGGCCTATTAACAAAAATACCTGTTCCAATGACAACTAAAATGGTAACTTCAACAACATGCACTGAATAAAAGATGTTAGCAATTCATAATTTAATACTAAGCCCATTGAATACTGGGATTATAGAATACTAAGCAAATCATGATGAGGCCATAATTGTTATAATGAATCACGCGCATGAGTCACTATGATCGAACCCAATCTACAGAGCACGTCCCAAGGTACTGTCGCTCTAGCCTTCACTTTTCGTACCAGACTTCGACTTAGATCCTTTATAGTAAGTTAGTTCAACTGTGTTTGGTATAAAAAACTCTGCATCCTGGGTCATAGTACTATTTCTTACATTAAAATATCTTCAGATTATACAACATATATTTACTTCACTTCTCATCTGATCTGACAAGCCCATTTTTCCCGAATAAAATTTTGCTTTTATTTTTATAATTCCAAGTTTTTTTTCAGTTGAAAACATATATCGGATTCATTTCGATAGATTTAGATACAAAATACGTTTTATTCAAAAAAAAACAAATTGTAAAAGAAATGATAACAAAAAATTTTTCAAATAAAAAAAACTTGCGAGAACGATCGAAAATAGAATAAACTAAAAATTAATTATTTAACTATCAAATTTCTTCAAAAACTAACCTTGCATCCAAGAAAATCAACTTCAGGTCCAAACTCGCTCTGAACATGAACATGTTCATGTGGAGTTTGATCTCGGTAATTGGGCTTGGAGGTAAGGAATGTCCAACAGCTACCAAACCCATATTTTGGTAGCAGCCTTCGTATGGTGATGATGAGGATGTGTTGAACTGTTTTACCTTGAGGTAACCTGAACAGTGGATCACCTGAAACAATAGATAAACATCCTTAACAAGGTAGCTACAACTATTGAGATGTTTTAAGGTTAAACATGTGAGCATAATTGAAGGTTTTCATTACATCATGAGTCTAATAGAAAAACTATATTAAAATATAAATAGCAAATTTTACAATATGGTTTATTATTTCCTGCTATCTTATATGAAATATACAATATTTGAAATAATAATCCCAAAATCGTGTCGATTAGGTAAATAATATTATTTCTCTATTTCTGTATCGTAATGAGTTCATTACAGTTCTAAAGAACAGTGCTGTAATGAACTCATTACAGCATCGTTTTTAGATATATTTTTCGTTTTGTGGTTGGCTATGCTGACTTCCAATTCTATCAAATTTGAACAAACGTCAATAATTGTCAATATAATATAATTTGAGGATATAGAGAAATGATTTGCTACATATTCGCAAATTTTCATAATTCTGGTAGTGTTCAATCGATTTTGTCAGACATAATTCACGAATTTAATGTGTAATTGTAAATTATGTCTAAATTCGAAACATACGATTCATATTCAAATTCCGTATTCTGTCAATGTTCGTAACAGTCACACCAACTGCCAAGATACAATACAAAAGTCACTAGGATTTATAATCTGAAATTTTCATTGAATTTCGACAATATTACGCAAAACTTGACTGAAATAGAGAAAATATCGTCTAATACTCGTTGCAGAAGGCAATTCCAACACTTATGCGTTCCAAAACTCGCTCCTTCGTCGCTCGTTTTCGAATTTCGCATTCGTGTTGGAATAGGAGCCCATTCTGCAACTTGTTTTAGAATATACTATTTGCGTATATTTAAAAAATGTAACGATTATTTTAGAAAAATTATATTTATATTCTTGCAACGGATCAAAATCTATTTCATGATAATTCCAGATCAAAGTGAGTTTTCTACAAAAGAAGAAGAGTATATCCGCTAATTTTCATGGATGACTCTATGAGAGATTAACACCTTCCTCTGATGCGAAGTCATGCCCCCCATCAACTTACTACAACATTGCACAAAGGGTTAAATTGCCCCTAATAATTAACTTTCACATACGTAATAGAAAAGCAATATAAGATCCTTCAGATTCAAGGAGTTGTTGCATATATGCAAGTTCAAAGAATGCATCCAAGGCAGGAACGATGTCATGCATATGCTCCACTGATTACCGAGTCTTTGTTGTCGGATATGAAGAGTATGTTTTGATGGAATCTGGATAGAAGTTTTCTTGGAAAACAGGTGAATAATACGGGCATAAGATTGACGGTGAGTAAGTACTTCAGAATGCGAAATGTTTCATTAACCTCTAGTTTTTTTGCATCTTTTTCTTAGTGGCTCCGACAAAAGGGTTCCTTATAACACTTAAGGGTGGTTTCAACATATAAGTATACACAATTAAAAGGAAACAAAGGTCTTTTGGGATAGAGAAATTCAGATTTTGGAAAATCGCTTTGTGCTTGATAGGGAAATTTTTTTAGATAAAAACCATTTTCATATAAATTCAACTCTTTGCTCGGCAACCCCAAACCCTTAAATTTGAATAGGGCAGGTGGGTCATGCGGTACGTTGTTGAAAAGGTATTTTAACGCTGATTATTAGCAGTGAAAATTTTTTCAAGATATAATTATTCGTTTTGAAAATGAAATACTTCACAATTTATCTGAAGCATTTTACAGGAGAAATTGAAAACTATTGAAGGTATAGGTTATTTCACATAAAATTCATGAAAATGTACAGTACGCTAGTAATATCCATATGAAATAAGGAAGTAGTATTCATTGGGTTATAGCATAAGACTTGCAAATTGAACACTGAAAGATCAAATTTTTTCGTATCACTCATTTATTGTGTTTCTTTTGATTTGATCGACGTTCTCTTCTCAAATTATGAAGTCAATTTTGAAATTTAGTTTAAATTTGAATTCTATAATTTTAATAATTACTACTACTTCTTTGAAGAGATTAAATTCATTCGGCATTGAAGTTACTCTTGGAGACAAACTGGTGAATGCGCTGGTATCGAAGAAGTGATGGAAATTGGCTGCTAACAAGTTTTAATTGGGTAGATGGCAAGGTAAACCATTCAATTCAAACAACCATTGGTTATGTACACCGATATATTTCGGTGCTACATTGACCTTTTCATCAGGATTCTACTAAAGTTTTTTCCGCTTTTACTCCGAATGAAACATGCAATTCTTTTCGAAAACGGAATTCAAACTATAAAATGAAAGAAAGATTTCTAAGGGTCAGTTTCATTAACGAAAGTAAAGTCTCGTTTTCAGTGAGAAAATGATGATGATCTGCGGCTGAGGCTCATTGAACACTCTCATATACCTATGATGAGGCCGCTATTAGTGAAAGAATCGAGATTGGTTTCAACGCTTCAAGAACGGTGATTTTTACGTCGAAAACCAGCATGGTGGTGAAAGAGAGAAGGTTTTCGAAGATGTAGAATTGGAGGCATTACTTGATCAAGAATCGTGTCAAACGCAACAAGAATTGGCAGGATCATTCGGAGTGACGCAACAAGTCATTTCAAAACGCCTGAAAGTCATAGGAATGATTCAGAAACAAGGAAATTGGATGCCGTACGAGTTGAAGCCGAGAGAAGTTGAACGACGTTTGTTTGCTTGTGAACAGCTCCGTGCAACGCAAAGACGGAAGGGATTTCTGTATCGCATTGTGACTGGAGACGAAAAATGGGTTCATTACGATAATTCCAAGCACAGAAAATCATGGGGATATCCCGGCCATGCTTCCACGACGACGGCCAAATCAACTATTCAGGGTTCTGAGATCATGTTCAGTATTTGATGGGAGTAGCCTGGCGTAGTGCATTATGGGTTGTTAAAACCCGATGAAATGGGAAATCCTACCCCACCCGCCGTCTTCTCCAGACTTTTCTTCCTCGGACTATTACTTGTTTAGATCAATGGCATACGACCTGGCTGACCAGCACCCAGCACTTCTGGTCTTATGAAGAAGTAACAAATTGGATCGATTCGTGGATCGCTCGAAAAGATGACCGGTTTTTTCAACGCGGGATTCGTACGCTGCCCGAAAGATGGGAGAAAGTAGTGGCCAGCGATATACAATACTTTGATTCATAAATGTATAAGCAGTTTGGCAAAATGAAGCCTCGAATTTCGGAAAAAACGGCGGAAGCAAAGTTGTACGCCTATGTATTATTTGAAATCTTTATACAGAATTTCAACATTATTGAATCTTATGGACTACGGAAATTACAAAGTGTTAGTAAATAAGTGTGACAACTTCAGGGGGATTTCTGAAATTACCAGGAAAAAAAGATCTTCATTTCGGAATTTGATTTTTCTATTCTATAGTTATAGATAGTTATCGAATTTGACAACGAACTCAGTCAGTTAAACCTCATCTTTTGAGACCTTTCCTGGGTTGAACTTCGTAAAAAACAGACATTGTGACGAAATAATAATGCATTTTGTTCGGGGAACGAGCGCTCAATAAATCTATAATAATAGCGACAGAGCTATATGATACAAACAAATGGTGTCAAAATAATTTAAAAAAATACATCAACTGATGAAAAAATCTTAATGAATAAAAAAAACTGTTATTCAGTTAATTTTTTATGCATATGTTATAATTCCTTTCAGTTGGGAATCAGCATAACCCCCTTCGTAATCCACAATACGCCCAATGAAATATATCCCGTTTGCACCAATACAATATTATGAATATAAAGCAACAGCCCCACATATCCAACCCACAATGCTAAAACAACGACTGTAACTGTTATAAATCACGGGTTTCGCTCCTATACAGAGTGGACTACCGGTTGCAATCTTCTGCCATAATCCGAGTAATGTATGCGAGCGAACGATCGGAAAGATCGTGACCGAACAAACGGCCCCATACGTCATATACAGCAGGACCTAGACCAATATCTCATGTTAACAGTTCTTTCAACAGGCCCTGAATTGGCTGCAACCCCGATAAGACTCACACAAAATAAAACCTATTTGCTTCCGCGTCATAATAAAGCCTGGATGTCTAAAATGCATTTTTTCTTCAAGCGTGCGCTTTCAACTCTTTTTCCACACGCATTTTAAGTTACAAAGAGTCACTTTCCCATACTCTGCTATTTCTTTTCCGCACGCATATGCGGAAAAGAAATAGCAGCAGATTTTGCCGCACGCAAATATCAAATATTTGTTATTTTCCTAAAAACTGCTGAAAGTGGTACTTTCTCGCAAAGAACTGCCGTTGAATGCGGGAAAGATACCTACTTTCCGCAAGAGTTAGGAACAATATTTTTTCTACAAGTGCTTGTGATAAATTGAAACTCAAAAAATTAGATTAATAATTCCTATACACATGTATGACTGACGTAATTGTGCATGTCGTTGCCATAGTTATGTCATCCTTAACGAGTTAAAGTTAATTGGGCGTTCGGTGCATAGAGACATGAAGAATTTAATTTATTTTTCAATACTTGCGTGCGGGAAAAACCCCTGCTATTTTTTTCCCGCACGCATATCCGTGCGGAAAAGAAATATTAGAGTTTTTTCTCGCACTCTGTGAGAAAGTGACTCTCACTTACTTAAAATGCGTGATCTTTGGCCAAAGTAAGGCAAATCCTCAACCGCTTTTGAATGAACAGTACCAGTCATAACATAACCAATTTCTATTCAAGTTTTTTAGGTATATAACAGGCCAATTGAAAAGTCCCAGGTCTACTATAGTAAAACACATTTTTTTGGCAAAATTCGATTTTATTATTCAACATAGTTGCCTTCGAGGGCGATACAGCGATTATAGCGATCTTCCAACTTTTCGATACCATTTTTGTAGTACGATTTGTCTTTCGCTTCAAAATAGGTTTCAGTTTCGGCGATTAATTCTTCGTTGTCGCTAAATTTCTTTCCAGCGAGCATTCTTTTGAGGTCTGAGAACAGGAAAAAGTTGCTAGGGGCCAGATCTGGCGAATACAGTGTATGGAGAAGCAATTCGAAGCCTAATTCATGCAATTTTGCCATTGTTTTCATTGATTTGTGACATGGCGCATTGTCTTGATGAAACAGCACATTTTTTTTCTTCAAATGGGACCGTTTTTTAACGATTTCATCCTTCGAACGATCCAATAATGCCATATAATAATCGCTGTTGATGGTCTGGACCTTTTGGAGGTAATCAATGAATATTATACCTTAAGCATCTCAGAATACTGCTGCCATAACCTTGCCAGCTGACAGTTGTGTTTTCTTCACTTTGGATTCGGTTCATCGTGTGCCGCCCACTCCGCTGACTGTCGAATGGACTCCGGAGTGAAATGATGGAACCATCTTTCATCCACTGTCACATATCGACGCAAATATTCAGGTTTATTTGCACTTAAACGTTATTGCTTTTGATCGATTGTGAGCTCGCGCGGTACCCATTTTGCACTGTTGCTCAGAACTTTCTCATGTAAAAATAGATTATATATCTTCACAATGTCTGCTATCTCGATCAACTTCACTTTACGGTCATTCAAAATTATTTTGTGAACTTTTTGATTTTTTCTTCGGTGACAGCTTGTTTTGGGCGTCCACTGCGTTCGCCGTCTTCGGTGCTCATTTCACCACGTTTAAACTTAGCATACCAATCATTGATGGTTGGCTTTCCTGTTGCAGACCCCGGAAACTCTTCATCAATCCAAGATTTTGCTTCAACTGTAAAAAGCTGTATTTTATCAGCACACGAAATGCTTTTTTTCCATCTTTCTTCAAATAACAAAACTAGCTACACTCACAATCGAACATCTCACAAACTAATGGTCGGACTGCTCAAATCGTTTGAAAAAATCATATGTATTTAATACTAGCACCGCCATCTGTGCATCAGACCGGGGACTTTTCAATTGGCCTAATATATCTTATATTCAAAAAAAAAAATTGAAAAGAACGCATATAAGATGTAATTATAACTTATAAAATAAATTAAAATGCAAAACTCACTTTGTATCCACCGTTCGTGAGGCCAGCATTTCTTTTCGCCAAGACGCACTTCATCCTCAAGAAAAAGACCCTATCAGTTTCGTAATCCTGCAGGGGCGGCGTACCAGGCGGGGGCATACTAGGGGTTAGAACGGCCGTCATTTCATCATGATCTGCAGGATGAATGTATTCGTATATGCTGTTGCCGGTAAGTTCTACCTGAAAAAAAAATGTTGTCTATCAGTGATCAACTTTCAGTAGGAAGACCCAAAGTTATACTAAGTCACAAATAAAATGATTTGGAAAAATTTAAATGACTCATTTATGTTTGTCATTTATAAGAGTCAAGTTTGAATAACCGATAATTAGACTTTGACTAGAGCATCTGATTGATTACTTTAATGAATGGTGAATGCATGAAATAATCAATAAAATTCATTGAAACATTCAGCAGATGGTTCCAGAATTCTTTCGATATTTTTTAATTTTGGTATTATAAGTATAATATGCCAGAAACTTTCATTGGAGTGTACTCTACAATTTTTCGAAGTATCTTAACAATCAAATGAATGGTGTAGTAATGATTGAAGGACAAACATACACCCGATTTTATATATACTGAGTGAGTAATAGAATTGGTTTTGCCGTTCAAAAGCAATAGACATAAAATTAGAGCTTAAAATAAACTTCAGAGCAATACATCCTCCGCAGGGTAAATAATTCAAAAATTTCAAGATCGAAATAGATATTTATACTCGTATCAACATTTCATAAACAATTTTTGGTTAATGAATAGCAGAATAATGAAAGTTCAACATCTGAGGAACAATTTAACCTATTCTAGCAGCGCTACTTAGACCACTACACTTAACAGAGTAAACATCAATAAAAAGAATAAATAAATCATTAGAGGTATTCACCTGTGATAAGCCTAAATGTGCTGAAGCAGTCTCCGATATGTACATGATTTTTCCATCAGGTGCCACTACAAATATGAATCCATCTAATGTTTGAAGTAGATAGTAGGCAAGTTCCTTTATTGGTGCGTCTCGAGGATTTGGTACTGCTGGTGTAGCTCCCCAAGCATCACCGAGTCCTAGAACAAAACATAATAATAAAAATTAACCTTCCACCGCTTTAGTAAAAAATTAACTGGAAAATTGTAACTTTGGGATACCAAAGCATTTTCAATCATTTTGCCTTCCAGGAAGGAATTATTTTGATTGAATCTTCAAACAAATATAACATTTTTTATTTGCCTACAACACGGAAATAATCAGTGAGAAACTTCTCAAAAACAAATCAAAATGCAATGTAAGTTTTATACTAAGGTTTAATTCTCTTTTACCGCAAAAAAATACAAAAAAACAATTTTTTGAATCAAATTCCGAATAAAAGTTCCAAAAATTAAAAAACTTCAAGAATTAGGACTTGACGATAAAAATTCTGTAAGCAATATTATAGATAGTAAAAGTAATAATAATATATTCGATATTTATATCAAATTTCAAACGGAACTGTGAAAATAACAGGTTGGAGTAAATTTTTTTCTCGAACGATTCTAAATAGATATATAATAAAATAAAAAAAGTATTATTGAACATAACCCTTTATGAAATGAATGCGGAATATAAAATAGAACAAAAATGAATAATGTCCTCCATAAAAGGATCAGATTTAACATTTGTATAAATTTGGATTAAAAGATACTCTTGTACGTGACTAAACATGAAATTTGATCAATCCTCTTATTAATCTCTGAGATAATTCATTTGAATTATAATCTACTTGAGCTTATAAATGTTCTGGAAGTGGAACAGATGTTTATATGTCTGACTTAATGAAAATTATGACACGAACGTAGAAAACATCTCTACGAACAAGGTGAAGTATACCTTTATAAAATTAAGCATAGGAATACTGAAAGTCCATAGGTCGAATAAAAAAAAACAGATTTAAAATTTTGATGCCGCTAAATATAATATGTATTTCTCACCCGCTTGAAGTTATTGGGTAACATCATAGAGTAATAAACATAGATAGAGGGAGTATACGCAATTTTTATGTCCCAAACATAGTTAGATTACATAGTCGGATTGTTATCTATTTTCAAATCCACAATTTTACAATATCATTCTGAATGTATATTATATTGAATGAAATATATTTATTTGAGTGATTCCCGATTGAATATGCAAATTTGAATATTTGGAATCCGATATTTTTCCTAATTGTCGAATTTATAATAAGCAGAATATTTATTATTGTCTGTATCTACCCAATGAAATCCAAGGTTTGGCAACTTTTGCTCTCCTAGTGTCATCGGTTGTTTCACGTTGTTTCGTCGCGTTTGAAGTTTGTTTTTTGAATCACTGACATATTCAGGTATTTATGTCAATATATTTCGAGTTGATATAAAACGTTGATTCACTATGGGACATAAGAAGTGCGTTCTTTGTGGAGAAACTCGCGAATTGAGTGAAATATCGTATCACTGATATGTTTTCATTTTCGCGAACTTCATGTCAAATTTGATAATTCATTTGGGGACAAAATTAACTTACTGAAAATGACTTATGCTCCCTCTGTTGACAAATAAGGAACAAGATAAAATGAGTTTTACTTATCAGACCCGAGATTTATCGAATTGTCAACAGTTTTTATAATTCCTCAACATTAAATTCACCTCCTTATGAAAAACCACGTGTTTTTCCAAAAAATTCATCGAATATTAGTTTCACCGTTTAATAATTAATCACCCGTAACAAAAAACAATAAAGCTCAGTCCCATAATTATAATGAATGATAAAATGAGAGACGTACGTGTTCAACAATAATAACCAAATATCGTTTGTAAATATGCATCATCGCAACACGTATTGATATGTAAATATGAACTGATAAAATCGTGATTCATTCTAAACTGAATTCTCTCCACACAATTTTTTCTAATATTGCATTGTGTAGAAATCTTTGCTGATTTTTATCAGGTCCATCCGCGATGGATGGATTCTGAATCGGTTTTGTCAATGAGTGAGATGATGTGGGGTTGATCTTGTCGTATAATTTCCTATTCATCGGTATTTTCTTACCCGAAAACAGACTGGAAATCTGTCTTCGTCCTAATGTTCGAACAAAGAAAAAGATTGCACTTGAAAACTCATTGTTGTTTATATCTGTTTTTCTAAAGATGCTAAACACCTGAGATTTTACTGCGAGAGTAATGTATGAATCAGATAAACATTCAGTCATTTGTTCATGGAAAAATTCCTTATCGCTTCCGTCGTTTTGCAAAAGATGGCTGTAGCCGAAATAAATAGATCGTAGATGTCATTAGGTATTTGTAAACATAACGCCATCAGTCCATTTGTGTCTGCATCGTAAAGTTATTCTCGATTAAACATGTCAGCTTACGAGCCAAATTCTCGTCATTTGCGGGAGGTTTTGATTTTCTGCTTTAATCTGAATGAATCTGCGTCTGAGGCTCATTGAATGATCTCAAAAACGTATGCTGAGGCCGCTATTAGTGAAAGAACGTGTCAGGAGTGGTTTCAACGCTTCAAGAACAGTGATTTTGACGTCGAAGACCAGCATTCTCTCTTGCAGAATTGGATGCATTACTTGATCAAGACTTGTGTCAAATGAAACAAGAATTGGCAGGATCATTGGAAGTGACGCAACAAGCCATTTCAAAACGCCTGAATGTCATGGGAATGATTCAGAAACAAGGAAATTGGGAGCCGTACGAGTTGAAGCCGAGAGATGCTTGCTTGCTTTTGAACAGCTGCTTGCAAGGCAAAGACGGAAGGGATTTCTGCATCGCATTGCTAATGGAGGCGAAAAATGGGTTATTACGATAATCCTAAGCGCAGAAAACTATGGGGATATCCCGGCCAAACTTCCACGTCGACGTCCAAACCGAATATTCACTCCAAGGTCTATCTCAGTATTTGATGGGTCCAGCTCGGCGTAATGTATTATGAGTTGTTAAAACCTACTGAAACAATCATAGGCGATCGTTATCGAACGCAATTAATGTGTCTGACCAGCACTACGTTTCTTATGAAGAAGTTAAAAATTTGATGGATTCGTAGATCGCTTCAAAAGATGACCAGTTTTTTCAACGCAAGATTTATACGCTGCCCGAAAGATGGGAGAAAGTAGTGGCCAAGAATGAACAACACTTTGAATCATATATGTATAACCAGTTTTTTACAATAAAGCCTTGAGTTTCGGAAAAAAAGCAGAAGCAAAGTTGTACGCCTATGTAGAAGGAATGATCAATTTTCTTGATTGTCAGGATATATTTCAAAATGTTCAATTTATATTTCCAACAGTTTGAAATCTTAATGACTGTAGAAGGAAATTTTTAAAACTCACCATCGGGAAAAACTTGTCTCATTTTCAGGTACGATGTTGTAAGTCTTATAACTGAAGCTTTATCTAATTGTGACGTAATTGCAGCTGGCAGGGGCAGAAGTTTTCCTAACTCCAGGAATTCGGCGTTTTCTTTTTCTCTTCGAGACCTGGCAGCATTTTTGCTCTTCTCCTTCATGGCCCCTCGCGCCAAGCTACTTTTGGCTGCTGTTGAAGAAAAAATGAGTTTAGTGATATGATGAGCACTACAAAAGTTTGTTATTTCCCCTTTTAATGTAAAATATTTTGATACGTAAAAACCGGCAAATAAAATATCAATATGAAAAATTTTGATAAATCGAAAATTTTAAACTATTCAAATCCAGGATCATTCTCTCCGAAACCAAAGGAAAAATTAAAAAAACTTTTAGGTAAGAATTTTTTAATTCAGGTCAAAAGGATGCAATATAGCAATCAGTTTTTGTACGATATTTCATTCATATATCTCTTACTAAAGTATCCGGAAAGATTTCCATTATTGGATTCCAAAACCTAAACTGTAAAAATTTCAGTGAGGTGTTATATCTATATATTTATATTACTTTATATTATATTTATATATCTATATTACTTTGAAATATTCCAAAAGGTTATTATGGAAAATTGTTATGGAAAATTGGTATTTATTGAGAAATGGACATAGGTTCTTTTGTCATTTTGCCACATATCATAAGCTACCTATCATTGTTTATTTAGTAATATTCAAAATGAAAGGAATATTTCAAGATGAATTGTTTATTTCTATTTTAAAATATAACAGCTAATTCCTTATTTCAAAATGATATTGAAAAATATCAAACCTATTATTTTCGGCTTGTTCTATATATCTGGTGAAATTTCTATATATCCAAAATTCAAGGATACGAGTTGTCCTGAAATCCTAAAAATATGGTGAACATCTGAAAACTTTATGGCTTCAGTCAATAAAGTGGGTTAAAAAGGACCCAGATGTTGTAAATGACTCCAGAAATCGAAAATATGGACTTGCCCTCTACCAGCCAGTAGTATTGATTCAGTTTCTCAGTGAAGTTCTTATTTAAGTGATCTCAATTTCTTTTTCGAATATATCTTGGTGATTGATTTTATTTAATTCTTGATCAGTGATATGAAGTGTTTTAACGACACTGTATTTACGTTTATTGTGACTACATCAATTCGTTCATACGAAGAAAATTACCTAATAGGTATATAATATTTTTTATTTTGGAAAAAAAATCAACTTGTGAAGGGTTGATTTTAAGAAAAAAAAAGTTGTGAGTATGGGCCGAATTGAATAATTTATTATAATGATGGATATTTTCAGAATTTTTATGATTAACAACTATTTTTAATAATTTCAATTATTCCTTGCTTTAGTTGAAATCATCTTATTCGTAAAAAATACAAATTACTAGAAATAATGAAAAAATTACCATTTCTTCTCCATGATTTCAAAGATCAAGAAAGGAATACAATATCAATACGAAAAGATCTATGAAAAATCGAGAAATTCGTAAATCTACCATTAGTACTTAGTACTTAGTTCCTCATAAGAATATCTCTAATTGTAAGTAGGCACAAAAAAATAATATTTGCAGAGAGGATTTAAACGTTGAAAAGCTAATCTGAATGAAATTTTAGAAATTTGTGAATCCAGAACTACCGAGAGAATAATTTAGCGAAAGAAATAATGGATAGTGTATCATTGTTCCATTTCTTCCTATACTAATCTTTCAAATGAATAAAAAGGTAAATTTATGTTCCTTAGTTTTCGAGAAATTTTAATTTAAGTTTATTGATTTTTTAGACTTCAAAATTTATAGAACAAATTCTATATTTTATAGAGTAATTCATGAAAATGTTTCTTATATTTTCAGAGAAAAGCTATGATAGTTTGACGGGTGTAATATTTCAACAAGTACTAAAGAAGAAAGCATAAGAAAGAGCAACAATATTAGTTATACTGATAACATATTTTTTATCGAATGCCAAATGTACCCTTCAATTCCTATTAATTTTTTTGTTTTAGTTATTATTCTACAATGATTCAAACTATGAACAGAGAGATTCTGGACCAATATCACTCGCAATTATCAAGTATAATTAATAACAGTAGCACAACTTTTTCCATTCGGAATTACGGAAGTTGAGATGAACCCTCCAACTTAATTGATGTATTTCCATTTTATGGTGAGCCCGCCGTATAATAATTATATTCGGAATTCAAGCACTGCAAATCACCAACAAGGACACTCGAAATATTCATGAACGTCATTTCATCGCTCTCTCGAACCGTATTCAAATTAGAAACAACTACTCGAAAAACAGAGCAATGCTACTGCTCTAATGAGCCTGGCAAAGCATCTGCCATTTTAATCAGCGTGAATTTCGAGAGACGGCAAAAAATCAACGATTCAGATATCAAGCTATCATTCGAACAAAATATCTGAATTTCACGAATAAAAAAACACAAGATGAAATGTAAGAGGTCTCATAAAGTTTTGATACAACGACCAAGTGATTCTGATCGTACTATTAGAAAAATGCAAATTTTTCAGGAATATTAATTATAAAATATCTTGAATTATCAAGAAAAATAATTTATAAATTAGAGAAATTTATTGGACCAGGAAGGATTGAGGAAAGCATTATTATATTGGAAAGTGTAAATTGAAAAATTAAGTAGATACTCCGAAACTTTAAGGGCTACTAGGATATATCCGTAGATTATAATTTTAACACCGATATACCTACATTAGTTTGACAAAAAAAAGTTATTATTCTACGAACTTTATGCAAGTAGGTTGATTGCACATGAATTGTATTTTTTCTGAAAATATTCATGCAGTAAACATCACAGAAAAATCACAGAGGATTTGAAAGATCTGTCAAATAATCCTATTTCCAGTAGTAATATCCCTAGGATATTGATAATAGACAAGATAATTTTATAACAATCGAAAGCTCGTTACTTGGTAACAGACCGAAGCCGAAGTCTAAGGGCTTTTACCAAGAAACAAGCTTGAGAAATTTGTCATAAAATTGTGAGGCATTTGTCAATTATAGTACTATAGTGAATTGTCATTAGTAATTATAGTACTTTTATGCAAGAGTTTGCACAAAACGTTCCACATTGTCTTTAGCGTTGCTTCTTTATATTCGGTCCTGTCTTTCTTTCTCATATTGGCCGCTCAATTTTTTATTATCGATATCAATTCTTCTAAGCTCCTATGTTCATTTAATTCATATTTCCGTTCGCAGCAAAAATGCATAAATGTTCCCCAAATCTATTTGTTACTGTATGTAGTGTTTCTGGGAATTTTTCTTTGATTAGCGCATTTTTAAACTTTGTTATGCTTTGAACATACGCATTGCCAAAACGTGACGTTTTGAAATTTATTTGGAATAAAGTTGGCAAATTAAATCGTGTTGTCAGAGTGATTGATAATTGCACTGAATGCAATTATCAGTGAATTGTTGATATGATTGGGTGAAATTGTTTCATATAACAGAAAAATATAAAATTTGATTGATTGTTAGAACTGTCGAAAAATTCTCATCGTAACAACACAAACATTCAAAATTATATTATGTAAATATTTTCAACCAATGAAATTCTGAGAAGAAGAGTTGTAGAGGTCTACGCATTCCCAAACTGTGAAGATTTCATATTCATAGATTCGTGTTTCATTCAACAAACATATTCATATTTTATTTTTTTCGCAAAATTCGGAATGCAGAATTTATTACTTAGAAGGTTTTAAGGCCGTAAACCAACAGTCGAAAAGGCAAAATCCCAAGTTTGGTAGATTAAGGACAAATTTAAAACAGATGTTCACCACCTGATTGTCAGAACGACTGATGGCTGGAATTGCCAATACTGAAATCAGTTGTGAGCCTGTCATTGCAGAGTTAAGGTAAGTAAAAATTTCATAGGAATTTTAAAATATACCTTTTTGCACGACCCATATATTATAAGCTACTTTATTCCTGAAATTCGGGAGTAAAGTTAATTTTTAACTCCCTTGAGTAAAAAATTATAGCTAACTCAATTCGGAATATTTTATCATATATATTCATTTATTATTAACATTTATATTGATATTGTAACCACCACTAGTACTTAACAAAGAAGTTAGTAAATTAGTTGCATTTTTTCATTTTTTGTTATACATATTAATATTCGTTTCTTTCAAAAAGCTGGAAGATTTAGTTATCTTTTCCTATTGTTTCCCAACAAGAATCTTCTCATTTTCCAATGAATTTTCAACATAACTCGATACAACGGTGCTAGATTTTCAGCCACCATGGCGTTTTATAAAGCTAATATCGTCACCTGTAAAAAGGATGTTGATGAGCGCCCAAAGCAATGTAAATATTTTTAAGAAAGTGCATATACAGGGGTCGAGATTTCAATAGTTTTCAACTCCTGAAATGCAATTATTTCAGGAATTATAATATCCACAAAATTACTATTTCGAAATTTTTGTTCTGTTCTAAATCCATCTAAATGTTTTGAAATACAGACTTATGATTGGAATCTTAAATTGCTATATCATAACATAACATAAATGATGATCATTATTATTAATGATTAAAATCTGTTAGTTTTAAAAAAGGCTATATTGTCATTGTGTGAAATGTCTTGTGTCTTGATGGAAATTTGATTCAGTTCCTTTCTCTTTCTTATAAGAAAAATATATTGACAATAATCAGGATATATCTCTTTATAAAGGAAAATAGAAAGAACTTCCTGGTTGAAGTTTACTATATTCTCTTAATTAACTTCTCATCAGAGGAAGAATTATCTCAACCTCTAAATTCTTAGTAATATCTTGAAAATGGGTTGATCGATAAATCTTGACAAGAAAAATTTACTAATATGGGATTCAATTGTTTCATCTGTCAAAATGACGCAACACGGGTTTCATCTTTCTGATTGATTTTTCGTCATGAAATGATAAATTTGAATTTCATCAATTTTTATTGTGGAAAATATTGAAATGTACTGATATGATATGACATTAAAGTTATGTGGCGAAATGTTATCCAGAAATATAGGATATGTTGAGTTGTTCCCTAGATTTTATTGGATTGGATTACAGTGATTGTTTTGAATATTAATGATAAACAACAGTTCGAATTAGTTTGTTCACTTGTTCCGTCATTTTGACCTCTAAACTCATATTAGTGAATTCGTATTTTGAAGATCTATCAATATCGATAAAAATTTACTGTGCACGAAGTTTGAAATAAAAAAAAATTTTCGTTTTTGTTGTCTTGTATATGTTCGATTATGCCTGGATTATGCGTTACAGAAGTATGAAAGTGGAAAATATTCAGACGTTTCAGGATATTTGCAAAATTAACATCTTGTACCAAAAAATGAATTTTTGTTCCGGCAATTTTTGTTATCGGATTGCGATAAAAAAAAATTTTTTTCTGTATCAAATGGATTTAAGAGAGAAATCCTCACTAAATAACGAATAACTATTAATGGTGATAAAAAACAAATTAAAATATACATAATTCGAAAAAAAGTCCCAGATGTTTTTCAAGGTTTTTACATGTTTTCTTGTCCTTTGGAATGGACTTGAATAATTTAGATACAATGTTTTTCTGCGGAAAAACTGAGTAGCTATGCAATACAGGAATTAGAGTAGATAATTATGGTACCTACATATTGAATTGATAATTGTATATCGTACATTCATTACTTTTATTTTATCCATTTTTTCGCGGTTTACTCCTAAAAAGGAGTTTATCGTCATGAGAAGAAAACACTTTAATTTTTTTTTCGCAGTTCATTTCTTACAAGTTGTTCAACATCCTGAGAAGGAAACACTCCGTATAAGTATTAATTTATACAGTTCGTAACACGAATAATCCCACTATACGCAACACCATATGCCACAATAATAATACAACCCCCGTATTATCAATTTTAATATCCTACCTGGTTTAAACTTAGGCATGGATTTATCGGATTGCGATAAAAACTTCATATTCACGATTCGTGCACAACACAATCATACACCGTCCACTGATACGACACGTCCGACACGTTTTGTCGCCATACTGTTCCCAGGTGGAAAGATGTAGTGTAACACCCCCGTACATATTCAGGTAAGAACTCACGAAAATCGCTCCGGGATAAAAGATCGATTCAGTTTTACAGGTTGTGCAAAACACAGATGCTGGCCAGGTTCTGGCAAAACCAAATCTTATTGGTTTACCTCCGACATAATAGGCGAAGACCGCCCCTGATATTTTGGAATTGCCAGCTCTCGTGCGGAGCTTTGACTTATCGCCTTTGGGGCTGGAAGGTAATGAGGTGCTATTCAAGATGATCCCGGTTATAGAAATAGATCCGGTAATATATTCAAATTGAATGCTATTTACTTTATGGTCTTCTTGTAAATGTCATAACTTTGGTTTTCAGTTTGTATTGAAGTCAATTCTGAAGATGAGAAGTGTTTCGAATATTTTTTTGCGTTGAAAAAGCAAGAAAATGAAAATAACGATCTTCAAGTTACAAAGAACAATATTCATTAAATGTTAAAGTTTTTTAATTATATGGATTAATGAAAACTTCGCTCGTATATTAACGTTCTGGATCATTAATAAACTAGAATCCTAGAGTAATATACGAATGTCGTTATAGATATAAGATAGAGTAATCCTTTACTACGTGATAGTTCATTGAGAAATAGTAACAATAACACTAACTTAGTTTAAGGTTGAGATAGTAAACTGAGCCAAAGTAACATTGTTGTTGGTATGAAAATCATGGAAATCAATTCCTTGATTGAATGCTATTTATTTTATGGTCTTCTTGTAAATGTCATAACTTTGGTTTTCAGTTTGTATTGAAGTCAATTCTGAGGATGAAAAGTGTTTCGAATATTTTTTTGCGTTGAAAAAGCAAGAAAATGAAAATAACGATCTTTAAGTTACAAATAACAATATTCATATGTTAAAGTTTTTTAATTATATGGATTAATGAAAACTTCGCTCGTATATTAATGTTCTGGATCATTAATAAACTAGAATCCTAGATTAATATACGAAAGTCGTTATAGATATAAGATAGAGTAATCCTTTACTACGTGATAGTTCATTGAGAAATAGTAACAATTACAACTTAGTTTAAGGTTGAGATGGTAAACTGAATTAATGTAACAATGCTGTTGGTATGAAAATCATGGAAATAAATTCTTTTACTGAACGTAAGTAACATACGTGAAAATAACGATCATTAGTTCAAATACAACAATATTCAATGAATTAGCCTATAAATTATAGAGATTAATGAACGCTCCGCTCGTACATTAATTAATTCATTAATAAACTAGAATGTTAGATTAATGTACACTGTGTACGTAAAGTATGGAGCAAATTAATTTTTAGCTGGACAGACCATTTCAAGAAATAATCCTGAAATACGTCGATTTTTTATTTTAATTTACCGTATTTTAAAATAATATTCTTTCGAGTAATGACGTCACCGTCATTTTTTCTAAATGGAACACCCCCATTTTGTCTCAATTTTCGGATTACTCTAGCTGAGCTGATTCCAAAAATGTATCACATGTTAATTCCAATTGGTACAGGGTGGACAAAAATACAATATGTAGTTTGGTGTGTGTTCATAAAGTAACATTCTTTATTAGTTAAATTAACAATATCATCAAATGTACTATCTAAAAATGTAACAAACTACAGGGTTTTACATTCAAACCAATTGCCGCTAGACAATAAGTATTTTTGATAATATTGTTAATTTAACTAATAAAGAATGTTACGCGTTACTTTATGAGCACACACAAAACTATTGCATTTTTGTACACCCATACCAATTGGAATCAACATGTGATACATTTTTGGAATCAGCTCAGCTAGAGTAATCAGAAAATTGAGACAAAATGGGGTGTTCTATTTGAAAAAAATTACGGTGACGTCATTACTCGAAAGTAATTCACCCTCCATATTAGCTTATTATTTTAAAATACGGTAAATTAAAATCAAAAATCGACGTGTTTCAGGATTATTTCTTAAAATGAATTTGTTCCATACTTATTTACGGACACAGTGTATGAATACCGTTAGATATCGGATAGTCTTTCACTACAATTCATTACAAAATAAGGATAATAATACTAAGTTTGAAGTTGAAATAGTAAACTAAGTTAGAGTTAAAATCCCGTTGGATTGAAAATCATGGAAATGAATTATTTATTTACTGAAATGGAAAGTGTTTCGAATAGTTCTTGAGTTGAGAAAAAGTAATTACTTGAAAATAACGATCATTAGGTTTACAAACAACAATATTCGTTAAATGAAGTAGTTCATTAATTATAGGCATTAATGAATGCTCAGCTCCTACGTTAATGTTCTGGATCATTAGTAGATATGCTATCATTAGGTTTACAAACAACAATATTCATTGAATGAAGTAGTTTATTGATTATAGGCATTAATGAATTCTCAGCTCTTACGTTAATGTTCTGGATCATTAATATGCTAGAATGCTAGATTAATATATAAATGCTATCTGGTTGAAAATCGTGGAAGTAAATTCTTTATTTACTGAAATGGAAAGTGTTCCGAATATTTCTGGGGTTAAAAAAGTAAGTACATCAAAATAACGATGAATTAGTCTATTAATCATAGGGATTAGTGAAAGGCACGCTCGTAATTTAATGTTCAGTATCATTAATATGCTAGATTGATATACTAATCGATTAGTAATAGATTATACTACAAATGAATAATGATGGCTATTATTTCCAAGGAATAGTTACGAATCGAGCCTCATAAACGCGTAATTCTGAAGTATTTTCATCTTCCTGTGCAAAATACTTATGTGAAAAGTGTGATTGGAATATTCAAATATATACAGAAAGGATGAATCACGATCGATGGTACCCGAGACTTTTGAGGAGAACGGAACGTACGATTTCATTGAAGATTTGGTTTTTTGGGTGCTCTATCGATCTAGAAAATTTTCAACTCTGCGATGTCTCCGCTATATCAAAATGTACTAACAATTTCAATATTTCGAATGGAAGACATTGTATTGTATATAATAACTTTTTTTGGTTCCAAGTAGCCTCTCGATTTTTTCTGCATTTTATAACACAAAATAACTGCTGGGCGAACGGAATTGAATTTGACCGCGAATTCGTCATACAGCGAACTGTTCGATAAACGAGCGATCAAAAAGGATCTAATTTGATTCAACACATAGAGTAACAAACATGGATAAAAGGAGTATACGCAATTTTTACAAGTCCCCAACATGGTTAGATTACGTTGTCGTATTAGGATATATTATCAAATCCACAATTTTACAACATCATTCTGAATGTATATTATATTGAATGAAATATATTTATTTGAGAGATTCCCGATTAAATATGTAAATTTGAATATTCGGAATCTGATGATATTTTTCCTAATTTTCGAATTTATAGTAAGCAGAATATTTATTATTTTCTGCATCTACCTGCTGAAATCCAAGGTTTAACAACTATTGAGCTCCTAGTATCATCCGTTGTTTCACTTCGTTTGGCGCGCTTAAAGTTTGTTTTCTGAATTTCTGATATATTGAGATATTATTTTCAATATATTTTGAATTGATATCAAACGTTGATTCACTATGGAACATGAATAGTGTGTTCTTTGTGTAGAAACTCGAGAATTGAGTGAAATATCGTATCACTGATATGTTTTCATTTCCGCGCGCTTCATGTCAAATTTGATAGTTCATGTTAGGGACAAAATTTGCTTACTGAAAATGACATATGCTCCCTCTATCGATGTTTATTACTGTGAGATTTGACATGTCGGTTAAGTTCATAGAGATATAAAAATATTATCCTAATATCTATGGCCAATTGAATAAATTCCTTCATTTCACATCTATCGAAATAGTCATCTATCCCTCTATGTTGACAGTTTCAGGCACACTTTTCAAAGAAAAATCAGTCAACGAGTATGTATTCTATGCATCCTAACTGGAATCAATTTGATTTTGGAAGTTACAAAATGGTCGTTACAGCGATATGTCTACTCCAAATATACCCCAAAAGTATTGTTCAAAAATTTTTATAGAATTTGAAGAATAAAATTTGTGAATTATTGGAATGAGTTTGTAGTTGTTTTAAAAAACTGTGATTTAACTTGTTCAATATGTAGATGACGAGCATCCATTATAAGAAGAAGAAAGATGAAATGATATAATTTGACCTTTAACATCGACTTCAGCGAAACTTCTATGTTCAAACATCGAACTAATCGATGTCCGTCAATAATCACAGAGCGAAACCCATAGCCAACTCTAACGACCCCACAAAAATTAGTGAAATATCGAGTGAGAGAAAGACATAACCCGGCATATACGATTAGAATCGGAAAATAGGACTTTTGTCCGGCCCAGGGTACGGATTCGCGTCAGCTCGTAAAGCCTTTTGTGATCGCCAATACATTCGGACTTGGATAACTCTAGACGGGCGTTTTTTCGTTTTCGGTCCCGTGTTTATATTTTCAGCCGCGACGCGTTTCTCGGAATCATAACGGGCGACCGGTATAGATGGCATTTTGTTTCGCTAAATTCAACATTGCAGTAAAAGAAATTACGAACGCCGTTGTGTTGAATACAATGTCGATAACGTTTCGCGTTTCCTGCGAGCGTGGGTGTTCCTGCTGAGGACAGACTAAGGGGAATTTGGACCGCCGAACTGTGTCCAAAAGAACCCCGGCAAAATTTTGTTACGAATATGAAAACGCATCAAATTTTTTTCGGGTGTTTCGTAATATATTCCGCAGGACTTCTGGATCTGATAGCTTGTCCTAAAATATTAAAAAAAGTTTCTATTAACTTACCCCCTAAAATGCACCATTTTCGAGATACAGAGTGTTGTAATTTAAAAATACGAAAACGCAGCAAATTTTTTTCGTGTGTTTCATAATATATACGCATGACTTCAGAATGTGATAGCTCATCCAAAAATATGAAAAAAAGATAATATTAACTTACCCTCTAAAATGCACCATTTTCGAGATACAGAGTGTTGAAATTGAAAAATACGAAAACGCAGCTAATTTTTCTCGGGTGTTTCATAATATATTTGGCAGGACTTCAGGAAGTGATAGCACGTCCAAAAATATGAAAATAAGGTTTCATAAACTTACCCTCTAAAATGCACCATTTTCTAGATACAGGGTGTTGAAATTGAAAAATACAAAAACGCAGCAAATTTTTCTCGCGAGTTTCATAATATATTTCGCAGGACTTGAGGATGTGATAGCATGTCCCAAAATATGAAAAAAGTTACCATCAACTTACCCTTTAAAATGCACCATTTTCGAGATACAGTGTGTTGAAATTGAAGAATACGAAAACGCAGCAATTTTTTTTCGTGTGTTTCAGAATATATACGCATGACTTCAGGATGTGATAGCTCGTCCAAAAATATGAAAAAAATCTATTAACTTACTCTCTAAAATGCACCATTTTCGAGATACAGAGTGATGAAATTGAAAAATACGAAAACGCAGCAAATTTTTCTCGGGTGTTTCATAATATATGCGCAGGATTTCAGGATGTGATAGCACCTCCAAAAATATGGAAACAAGTTCCTATTAACTTACCCTCCAAAATGCACCTCTTTCGAGATACAGGGTGTTGAAATTTAAAAAAAAATCGTTTTTTGCGAATATTTTTTATCTTACAGAAAACAGTTTTATTCAGTTTTTCAGAAAATAATTTTAAATTGTTAACCTGTAGTTTGTGACATTGTAAAAGAAAGACATGTTTTTCAACATAAATGTTAATTTTTCTCCGATTGACAGCAAATATTGACTCATAGACACATATCAATCAGCAAAGTATTACTTTTCCTGCCTAAGCAGCAAAGTGATTATTCTCAATGCGAATAAAACACTCGACATTTTCTGACAAACAATATTTTTTGCCACCTTCCTTATTTTTGGAGGAGTAAGTACTTCTAAGTCGATATCACTGTCCGTAATATGAATATATTTTTCCAAAAAAATGTCAAATATTCAATAAGTTGTCAAACTAGGATTATCATGTACATACACATTTCCATAGCAACCAACGATTCCAACAATTGTGATTTCTATCAAATTTCGTTTCAATTTATCGCAAGAGGAAAAATGAAAAAGATTGTGAGAATTGTAATTATTTGCAAATAGAACATCCTACATGTATCATTATGAGCAATCGAAGAAAAAATTATATGTTTAACTCGGCTGCAAAGTAGATCGACTGCCTTGGCTGAATTCCTAGCCTTGATACGCTCGGCTATGAACTATCAGCCGCGGCAGTCAATCTACTACTTTGCTGCCTAATAGAACAAATAATTAGTTTCTCGAAAACAGCCGACTTTAGAGCGTATGACCAAAAGTGAAGAAAAGATGTACTTTTTCCATTAGCGTAGAAGTTGGGGAGAAAACCCCCCACTACCCCCTTTAAAACTTTCCTCAATTAAGACTAAAAAAAAAAATTCAAGCAACATTTGTGTATAGAAACTTAAGAATGTCGTGAATGAAAATGTTGAAAAGGGTGGGTCCTAGGACGGATCTTTGGTGAATACCGGTTCCTATGTTAAGTGGATCCTCGAGTGGGTCTGATAATGAGTTCAACTCTAATTTGCATTGTGTGAGGTAAGAGTTCATTAATTTGACAATTATTGTAGCAACTTCAATTTGATCATCTTATAGAATAAAACTTCGACCCCCATTTTATCAAATACTTTTTCAATGTCCAAGTGTAACATAACAATGTGATTGGGTTTGTTGAAATTTTTGATTATCTAAATCCAAATTCATTCATGTTTTTGGCTTTCAAACATGTTAACTGTTCAAAACAATTAAAATTATTTTAGGAAGATTTCAGGAAGGTGTAATGAATCAAATTTTAATATCTCGAATACTGGAAGAAAACATTAACGCTCTTTAGATCAGTAATGAAGTTTTAGCCCATTAATTTTGATGGATAGAAACGTCTTACATCAACCTGAAAACTACACCCCTGATATCTCGATACCTAATTTCGAAACACCTTTATATGCAAATTCAATCACTTCCCAATTCCCATTCACTGTTAACTGATCTCGCTATTGACTTCTCTTTCTCTGTTTTAGTTGTCAAAAACTCATCTTCCAATTGTACTTCCGATCAACAAGCCATCACCTAAAGAAACGTGTACCCTACTAGGGATTATGGTCAAACCCCCTATTGTAGTCAAAGTTGTAAAATAGTAAAATTTTCAAAAGAGTACCTGCTGTTAGTTATATTGTAATGATTTAGTCTCGGTGAACAATAATATTGACTTGAAAAAGTGTGAGAACTTGTTGTTGAAACGTCCCTCAAATGATAAAATTTAAATAAGGCTCAGGCTGATTGAAGTGAGGTGCAATCTATTCCAGATGTTCGAAGGTAAAATTTCGAGAATTCGGGGTTTTGGAAAAACCTGGGAATTCCCACGATTTTAAAAAGAAGACCGCACTTTCTAGGATATATTTTAGAATATTTTTGGCATTTCCAACATAACGGAAACACAACGGTTGTTTTGAAGAATGTGTTAGTTTGTTTTTGGAGAATACGTTTTTTGATCTGAAGTTATATCAGTCTAATTCAATATTAATAATAAAAACATTTCGAAGCTTTCGTGGAACTGCTCGTGTAGTTTTATTGTAACCTTTAATGACAACAAAGAAAATATAAGTAATATATTTTTCAATTAATGATTTAAGACCTATTATTTTACCAAATATAACTCAGGAACTACTACATCTACATAGCTGTAAATCATCTACAATGACATTACATAAATCTGCCGATTTCAAACAATGATTATTTTCTCCTTTTTCTCGTGATGATTGGAATTTTAAACAAACAGTGCAGTAAAGAAGTAGACAATATATAAGGAGTTAAAGAATAGAAAGAAAAAATTCAAATCTAATGAGGTAATGAGTTTTTCGTAGAAATTAATTTTACGGCTTTATCATTTTAACTTGACAGATGATAGTTGTGCTCAGTTTGAAATTTTTTTCCTTGTGAACATAGGAACATGATACACCACCACACAAAGTGAGACAAGTAACTGCTTGGTTGAATGAAAAAATTCCCGAATTAATGGATAGGTCAATAAGGGTTTTTCTAAACGAATCGAAGCACATAATATCATAGATCTTGTAGAACACCCTGTATATGCATACAAAATCTCAACTTGATTGGATCTATCATGACGGAAATATTGGATATCTATCAAAATTTGTTTCAGAGTTTCAGAACTTGTAGAACACTCTGTATACAAATTTAAATTACAATTGTGAATGTTTTAGTGTTTATGTTATGAAAATAAATTACTTAATAACTGATAGATATAATTGCAAAAATTATCATTGAAGAACTTTGATTTCGCCATAAACTATATAATTAAATTGAAACTAGACTTTATTTCAACAGATTTTGGAAATTAAAGTTTTGTTTTTATTTCAGTGGATAATAAATTTTCATCAAGTAGGGACCGAATCCATAAAAAATATATATATCTAATTGAGATGCGCAAGTACAAGAAGTCATAATGTTAGAAATAGATGGCATGTATGACCTTTATCTAAACAAGAATATATCATGAACATCAATAAAATGGAAGTATAAATTTGGTATAATTTATCACTTTTTGTTGTAATATATTTTCCAGTTAGTTTCTAAAATTCACTGACACGACAAATATTAGTTGAGTTCTAGTTTTTGCCGACTGCCGACAAAAGAAATAATAAAAATAACTTTAAAAAACCCAAAAAAGGGAACAATTCGAAAAAACTAATGAGCTTTTTATAACCATGCTCATCAGTCCTAAAGCAACATTTGTACAAAAATGCCATAGATTACAGATACCCGTTTACTGCGAAAATTTACACGTGTTGCCCGGCTTTTAAATGAAATATATTTTTGAGCACTCGCCCCCCGAACGGAAAGCCATAAAATATTAAATTGTCATAGAAGGTCCGGATCTCTTATTTTGTAGGTATATCTGATTAAAATTTCGTTTCATAATCTTTTCAGAACTACTTATTCGATCCTGATTCTGTTATTGGAGATCAAATGACAATTCAAGATTCATTTGGATTATATCATAAAAACCAGAGAAAATACAAGAAGAATATTAAAAATAACTCCATATATCGAAGATCCGATCCATTCATGGTTATTTGGAACAATTAGAACGTCAATGTATAAAAATTCTAACGAAGTATTGTGTAGACTGCTCCATCAGAAGCAAATTCAAAGGAGAACATGAAAACCTAATATTTCCGTAATTCCAGATCTGAACGTTTTTTTGCGCATATATCTAGATGGATAATAACAATTGCAATCTACCTAAAACCAATTATTCTCATGAAATAATCTGTAAAATTACAAACATTCTTATTCCAGAATAATCGAATAGTTCTCTTAATTTTTTCATTTCGAGAAATTGGCCAATGTTGAAGATCATAATTTGAATAGTCTATGACCTTTCAGACCCGTTAAAATGAACGAGACTATAAAATTACGCTTCTGGAGCACGTTTAACAGATTACAATCCGTTAAATCACCATCAGCTGTTTACAGTTCTAAATAAATTATTTTTGTCCACCTTTTATGTACATTGTTTCTCGTATTTATGATCGCTTTAATACACATGACGAATTAGAGCTACTGCCGTGGCAACAGCTGATATGACTAATTTTTCCTTCGGGAGAACTAAATATAAATATTTTCTTTTGATAATTCAATAATGATTTTTTTTTGAACTATTTATTTCTCAACCAATTTTTGAACAAAATGCAAAAAATTACATTACATTAACAGCTACTTCAAGAGAGTTTTTGAGCGCTTGTTTCCGAACAAAGCGCTATATACCTATACGTCATATAATTTCATTATATTTCTTTAGGATTTTCGCCCGAGGAATCGAATAGGCCCATCAGATTTTGGACCCAGAGGAGCCTTATACGAGATATGAGGCCCAACTTTGAAATTCCAAATGCAAACCAATCATTTTTATTGCAAATTCGGATTCAGCGGGAGATTTCACATCCGAATTGGTTGAAACCAAAATTTTTCGTCCATTTTTGGGCCCTATGCAGCGTTTTTTGTTCAAAAATCCAGGGCGTTCGTTCAGATCAGGATGCAAAAATTCATATTATATCACCCTGAGCGTACACCCTACCAAATGTAGGTTTTTGGGACAACTTTTAGTATGTCAAAATACGAGTTTATACGACCTTCTAGCTAGTTATTTCAAATTCCTAGTTTGTTACCTAATTTTGACTAAGATGACTGGACTATGATTTCGATGGTTCTGGAACCTATGTAATTTGAACTTCGTTATGTTTATTCAAGGATGTAAAATCAACGAATCTAGTAAAAACAGTCATAAGAAATCCCAATCGATCAACTTCCCAAAAAAATCCTCAACCAAACCAAACAAAACCGCAAGAATTGAGTTCTAGTCATAGATTAATAAACATAGATGGAGGAAGTATACGCAATTTTTACATGCCTCCAACATAGTTAGATTACGTTTTCGGATTTTTGTATATTTTCAAATCTACAATTTTACTATATCATTATGAATGTATATTAGATATATGGAATGAAAAATATTTATTTGAGTGATTCCCGATTAAATATGCAAATCTGAATATTTGGAATCCGATATTTTTTCTAATTGTCGAATTTATAACGAACAGAATATTTATTATTTTCTGTATCTACCTGCTGAAATCCAAGGTTTGGAAACTTTTGCTCTCCTAGTGTCATCGGTTGTTTCACGTCGTTTGGCGCGCTTGAAGTTTGTTTTCTGATATAATTAGGTATTTATTTCAACATATATTGAGTTAATATGAAACGTTGATTCACTATGAGACATTAGAAGTGTTTTCTTTTTGGAGAAACCCACGAATTGAGTGAAATATCGTATTCGTATATTTTCTCATTTCCGCGCCCCTTATGTCAAATTTGATAGTTAATGTTGCGGACAAAATTGGCTTTCTGAAAATGACGTTTGCTCCCTCTATCTATGTTTATTACTCTGAGGTATTAGGCTCTAGCCTAATAATAACAATATCTCAAAATCCGAGTTTGATACCTAATTTTGACTAATATGACCGGACTATGATTTCAATGGTTCTAGAACCTATGTAATTTGAACTTCGTCATGTTCATCCAAGGATGTAAAATCAGCGAATTTAGTTAAAACAATGATGAGAAATACTAATCGACCAACTTTTTTTTAATATCCCCAACAAGATCAAACAAAACCGCAAGAATTGAATCTTAGTGAACCAGAAAACTCAGAAAATCGTCTCAACGTGATATCAAAGGCCCCATTCAACTCAAAATCTCCTCTATAACGATGATAAATCACCCCAACTTCCCATTTGTTCTAATAAAGGACCTAATCGGTTTAATCCTTCGAAGTGTTACTCTGACACATATTCCTGCATCCTTCCTACCCATTGATATCCTCACGCCCTCACACGACAGCAAAAAACTCAGCTTCCGTCCTATTTTCCCTATCCAGAGTGCGCATGCCACGTTTATATTGCTTTTACGTGACATCACAAGGAATAACAAACATTCCTTTTCACCCCTTGGGTATTACACTACGTATTTGTAAGTGACACCGAGCCGATACGAATTGTCTTGGTGGGCCTTGGGCACCTGTTGAGGTGAAATTATACGGTAATAAAGGTACTTGCGTGGGAAAAAAGTGAGGAAGAAAATTTTGGTCCATACCGTGGGAATCTTCGTGGGGAAGATAAGGGTTATTGTCGCTTTTTGGACTTGTCGCCACTTGCAATGTCCGGTTGTAAGATAAAGGACAGTCATAATTAGTTTATTGCGTCTAGGAAACCTGATTTTACTATGCGAATTCGAGTAAAATACCTGCATGTTTCTGAAGGAAATTTGTTTTTTATGAGGGGTGTAGTCCCTTTGAAGTACGCCGCAGAATGCTGCAGATTGCGCAAATTTGGTTACCTTTAAAAGAACAATAGGCCAGATGGTAGTATGTAAGAATCTAACGGATAATGATCTTAAAGACAGGAAAGAATTGTAGAAAATTACCCCATTTCAATTCAAAAATTGAGATTAATAATATTTTCTATAAAAAAAAATAAAAAACACAGCAATCAGCCATGTTATTTGAAACAACAATCAGAACGAAGTACGTCATTTTTAAGTGTAATATTTTATTATATGTCCATGATATAACTGTGCCTTTTGTCGCTTTGAAATTTTGTTGTTATGACTGCTTGGATTTCGATAGATTTTTACAGTATTATTTGTTGTTCGTCGTTTACTTTTGGTTTAGTCATAGTGAATCAGAATTCAGTGTTTTTATGGACACTCTTAATTTCATGATGAGCGCCATGTCACTTATAAGCGTTTTCGAGGTAGATTCAATAATAATCATCTATAACTTATTGTATCAGATTAGATCCTTTAGACTTATATGGCTACAACAACATGAAGATGCAACAATTCGCTACTTGCTGAAGCTATACAAGAGGTTGTTGGAGAATATAAAAACTCTAAATGGGCTGAAAATCAGTAAGAGTTCAATTTTTCCCAATGCTTATTACTAATACCAATAATCACTTTTTTATGACTTTATCTATAATTACTTTCATTCCGTTTCAAACAATTTTTTTAGTGACAGTAAATCGAAATAATTTTCATAATTAATGTAACTAGTATTATTAGGTACTGATCTTGACTACGACTTTTCAACTGTAAAATTGTTCGGCTAATTTGGGATCGTCCATTCTGACACCGCTCACCTATTTTTCGTAGACCCCACAGATTCGAGGAAATTTGAACCCGAAATTTAAAAAAAAATTGGATCTCTATACAATAATCGTTATATCCCCTAAAATATTAGTCTCAGGCTCCTCAAATAAAAACGTTTTTCAGAGATCGAGCTCTGATCTAAAACATAGTGAGGTTTCGAGTCCGTATCTTGCGTCCAAGAGGAGTGACAGCTTCGAGAAAATTGGCGAATTTTGTTTTGAAAATTTCAGGTTATTACCCATAATTCATAAAATAATGGTCTAATAACCCAACTGCAAGCATTTTCGTGATCTACGTAATTGAATCAATTAATAAAAGGTACAATATTGCGATGAAGGAACTTTTACTTTTTTTTCAATTTTCTAAGGTACGGAAAATTCTACATAAATTTTTCGACAAAAAATTTTCGGGTGAGTTCAATCTTCGGCTAATTAGGGATCGTTAATTCTGAAACCACTCACCAATTTTCCGTAAACCTCACAGTTTTGAGGAAATTTGAACTCGAAATTTGGGGAAAAAAACAGTAAAAATTGAATCTCTATCCTACAGTTGTTTCATTTTTTTTTATGGAATAGAAAGCAAATAATTTGTCATTGCTGTCAAAGCTTCATGTTTTTTTTCAATAAAAAAACAGGGTATTCCATAAGAAGAAACATATGTGTGGTCGTTTGTACTTTTTTGGTATTTTGTTTATTTCCAAACAATTCTAGAATGTAAGCTCTAATGGAGTCTAATGATACTGTGTCAAAAATAAATTAGAAAATTTCAACGATTAACAAAATGAGAAAATCAGCAACTAGATATATGTATTTCAAAATGATTTCAAAAACTTGAAATTTCATTATTTGATTTGAAAAAAAATATTTAATCTTCACACAATGCGTTGAAGAACTGAATAAGAATATTTATATTGTGTTAAACTCAAACACAATAATTCACTATAAGTCATAACAATTCAAACACCCACTCATAATAAATATCAATAATAATAGTATGGTGAAAAAAAAAAAGTAGTCTCCTCTTAATCGGCCTCTGCATTTAGAGAATCGTAAATTCAGCAATTTCAGCTTCAAAAACTTGAAGTAAACATTCTCATCGTATATTGAACCGAAATATACAAAACTTATTGCTTGATAGGCGCTATACTCATGAAATTTTATGTATTCACAAAATGAAACTATGTATATATTTGCGATAATAATTTCCCGATAAAAAAATATTGAATTGAAATATTGAAAAATTGAATATCGACTAGTTTATTTCATGCCGAATAAGAATACATGAATTATCTTCTTTTGTTTTCTGGTACCATATATATCGTTCAATTCACTTAATGTGAACCTTTGACAGATGAAGAATAACAATATAATTGCTCTAATATATTTGTTTCATTGAATAACGTATAAGTGATATAATATTCAGAGAATATTACAAAAACGAAAGATATATCATGTTTATTTCAAGAACTACACAGAAAATAGGTTTGGTAGATGCAATTTTTTTCAGAGAAATTAATTTCTTCCTTAAAAAAGTGAGTCAATTCAAACTTTTAAAGATATATATGAAGACGAAGGAACAAAAAACAAACACATATATAGAGATACTCTATATTAATTTCCGAAATTAATATGGAAATTATACATGTTTTACTGAAAACTTTCTCAGCTCATTGAAATAGAAGTGGTTCAAGTATGCCCAAAAGTAGAAGAACTTTTTTACTGTTTTGTAATATTCTGAACCCAAATTATTATCAATGAGTACAATATAGTTACATTAAATAAACCTTTCTTCTTTCTTCTCAAAAATCTTGGATTGGATTGGAAAAAAATAATAACTTCTACCTTGGAGCTTCTGCTTAATCTGAATCCTCTGACGCTTCATATTCTCTTCCACAGTCTTGAAACCAATCAAGAAAAAACAAAAATCCACGGCACTACCGTCCGAATATTATCAAGAAACATGCAGTCCAGTTTTTCAAACCAACACCATACACAACGTTGCTCACTCTGTTGAAATGGAAACTTTCGACATCAAAAAGACGAATAAAGTTGAAGAAGTTCTCATGGCTAGCAGAACTGCTGACTCTGCTGTTTTGCAAAAGGCCTTGCCTTTGTTTTAACATTGTGGACAGTGTTTATAAAATAATTAGCTAGACAGGCGTGCTGTAGAACTCGTATGACTAATCAAGAATATTATGTTATTGTTTTGAGATTGAAGTTGAGGGTAAGAACTTTGTGTACATGAGCACATGGCCCTGGACATTGGTAAATGGTAAGACTGCGAAGTGTTTTTCGCTAGTTATGTCTAGAAAATATTTCACAATTTTCATTGAAAAACTGATTCAATATTTATTCGTCGTGATGAGAAACATTGTTATTATATTTTTTTTTCGTGTCTCCTTTGGTATAAATGGAATAACATCGCTAAAAAACTGAAAACATTTGGTGAATACAATAGAACTTCTTCCCAAGCTGCAAATTGAATTAAAAACAAAATTTGGTGATGAAATTATCTCAAGAAATGGTCCAGATAGTTATTCTTCCAGGGCGTGTCATTCACCACCTTATGATTCTTTTCTTTGGGAATATGTTATTATAAGTCACAAGTTTATGCTGATAACCCAAAAAGAACTGAGAAAAAATAAACATGAAATTATGTGAATAAGTAATGAAAAATTGAGTTGACAGAATGCAGTAGGTACGCAGAAGTCGTGTTGGTCATTTGAATAAGATGATTTTCTATATAACGGGTGTTTTTTCGAGGTATATAACTTTATGTTGGCATTACTGTTCAAGATGGCGACCGATTTAACAGCTGTCAAGTGATTTATTCTCAGTTTGGTTTGGCAATTATTCATGAATAGACTCAAGCCTGAACAACGCTTGTAAATAGTGCAATTTTATTTCGAAAATAATGGTTCTGTGCGGAATACGTATCGCGCACTACGTCCATTTTATTTTGTTTAGCGATGAAGCGCACTTCTGGTTGAATGGCTACGTCAACAAACAAAACTGCCACATTTGGAGTGAAGCTAATCCTCAAGTGTATGTCGAAACACCGTTACATCCAGAAAAACTGACTGTTTGATGCGCTTTATGGGCTGGTGGAATCATTGGTCCGTACTTCTTCAAAAACGATGAGGGCCAGAACGTTACAGTCAATGGTTAACGGTATAGAGCCATGATTACTAACTTTTTCATTCCTGAATTGAACAACCATGATGTCCAGGAGCTGTGGTTCCAACAAGACGGCGCAACATGTCACACAGCTCGTGCCACAATCGATTTATTGAGACTGTAGAGATGAGCGATATTTCACGAACTGTGATTTAATCACTGATATCAGACTGTCACAGGTAGTCACGGTTCCGAAAAACGAATACAGAGCGTGACGGGATCACTGTTCGAACATTTCACAGATATTTTCAGGGTTTATCAACGTCCGTGCAATCGTAAATTATGAAGCCAGCCTGCCAGCCTGATGTTTTTATTGCTTCGGAACCTTTGTCGGCAGTTACTACTGATGCACTCTAGCCACATAAGTTCCGTGCGGACGATTGTTTTCGAAAGCCGGACAATTAACAGAACGTCCAAGCAGGCTAACTAATAAAAAAACTCAAATGATTCTCTTGGTGGAGAATGAATAGGAATAATTGTATTTTTCTCTCGAAAAATTCATCAAATATAGTTGGGAAATTCGATTATTTAGGGACTGTTTTAACTACCCATTTCTGAGTTTTTTGTTGTGAAATTTTTAATTTTTCTCTCATTTTTTGTTACAGTATTAGCCCCTTAACTATTTCGATATATACAATTATAAAATGAGTGTATTTTGTTTGGAGGTTGATTACTCATCATTATTATTAAATAAATAAACGTCTGAATATATGCATATGGCTAATTATTTATTATTCGATGTCCTAAAAATCATACCTTTTCATTTAGAGATTTCACAATTCTTTGATTAGCTCAGAAATTAATAGAAAATATCAGATATATTTAGGAAATTTAATTTTTCAATAACTGGTTTTACTATATTTTGTACATTTCTGATTGTTACTTTTTCTGTTTTTCTCTTATTTTATTTGATGCAGTATCAGCCATTCAATATTATCAATATATATTCACATGTGAATTATTGTATTTGTAGGTATTATTTATTTTTCGATGTCCAAAATTATTCATATCCATATTCCACAAATCTGTTACCTCTAAAGAATTAACAGAAAGACAAAAGAGCTGAGGTTTGGGTGATTCATACAAATAATAATAACAAGCACGGTCCGTGCTCAGCGTTGTGAAACGTGTACGTTCCTGTTCCTTTATGATATCAGTGAAATTAAAGCGTGATCACCGTTTAGGTATCGGATTCGGTTAGCGAACGTTCCGTACAGCACTGGTAGTGGGGTGACCCCACTCCCAGTGCTGCGGAACGGGGAACGGACTCTAACCGAATACGATACCTAAACGGTGATCACCGTCACGCTTTAATTTCACTGATATCATAAAGGAACAGGAACGTTTCACAACGTGATCTAGAAATCACGGTATCGCTCATCTCTAATTGAGAGACACGTTTTGGACCTGTGAATTGGCCTCCAAGATCTTGTGATTTAACACCGCTAGACTACTTTCTGTGGGGCTATGTAAAGTCATTGGTCTATGCGGATAAGCCACAAACCCTTGACCATTTGGAAGACAGTATTCGCCGTGTTATTGCCGATATACGGCCACAAATGTTGGAAAAAGTCATCGAAAATTGGACGTCCAGATTGGATACATCCGTGATACAGCCGTGGCGGTCATATGCCAGAAATCATATTTAAAATGTAATGCCCCAAATTATCTTGCGGATAAATGAAATTCATGTCAATCGAATAATCCATCGTTGTTTTATTGCAATTTAAAGTTCTATAGCTTTGAAAAAAAACACCCTTTATAATGGTATAATATCTAACCTTTCAAAAAAAAAATTGACTCACTAAATTATCAATTTTTTAATTGTATCATCGCTATTCGAAAACTCGTTATATTGTAGAATATTTCTTATTATTCTTTCATCATAACCTTAAGAACAATGCTGTGATTAAATTTAAGATTAGGACAAAGTTCCTTCATAATGTTATTGACAAGTTTATTTGACAGTTCATATAAGCAACAGTGATAATCTCATCATCTTCTATGGTGTCTCACATAGGTCGAAATAAAGAATATTATCCAAAACATTACTTTTTTATGTAAGCTTTAGATTGGTCCCCTCTCCAATTTCAGCCCTTGAATCGAATCGATCTGCTGATCTTCAAAATACAAAGATAGGATATGAGGAAAGCGGAAACGAATTTTCTACTGAACTAAATAAAGATTCAGTCATCATTAATATGAGTCATGACCCAGATTATCATTTTCTGTCTGATGTAGTTGGATACGCATCAAAATCAGCACTTTGTAAGCAAATCATTTTGATACTATGAGGAGAACCGTGGGAACTCCACAAAATGGCAACGTTAGACAGGTTGACTTGATGAAAATGCTGACTATCGAAAAATGCAGTTCAGGTCATTAACTCACTTTGTGAATGCTTATCTAACTTGTAAACAGGAGGTTCATAGGAATTTATCGGCACAAGAAAGAATTTTCTCGAACCATTAGAATTGAACAAGTTTAATTTTTTGTATAAATATATCGAAGAGAAAAAAAATTCAAATTGAAGATAACAATGAAATTTCATAGCTCCGATACTTCTGAAAAGTATCTATTACAATATTATAAATAATAATGGTGTTATAAAGATACAATCGTTTCGTAATCTTTTGTAAATGCAGACCTGGATTTTCCTTATGGTTTTAAGTAATCAATTTGAGCCTTATTTAGAAACATGTATGCCTAATATGAAGAAAAGATGTATGGTGATTCCAAGAAAAAATTAAAGAATTCAAGATAAATTTAGACTTGAAGTTTTTTTTTGACATCTCTGATTGGGAAAACGATTATATATTTCTTCATTTAAATCATGTGCACGTGATGTTTATATTTTACTGCCTTATCAGATGGCCATCGACTAGTCTTTTTTCAACGAAACAATATGTGAATCAACTAAGTTCAAGTTCACAATGGTATTTAAACAATTGTAGCATCATTTGTATACACCAAATAAAAACATTTCAATATTACACAATAGTTTATTAGTTCATTGAGTTTTCAATGAAGATAAAGTTGAAAAAAAAATTGAAAAAAAGGTTCAATAATATAGGGGAAGAAAAAGAAGGAAGAACTAAGGTGAAGTCAGAATCTTCTGTGCACTTCTCAACTTATGCGTCAATTAACCAATCGAGACTCAAAAGCTCCTGAATTCACATTAGTGCTTTCTTTATTTGCGCTCAATCATTTTAAAGGAAAAAAGAACAACATGTTCGAGCGTTTTGTAAAGTCGAAATTCAGCAGAAGAATCTGAAACCTGAATTCAACTCATATTATAGTTCATCATTTATTCATTAGAATTCAGTAGAGCACGTGAATAATGGATGCCCTTCGAATTTTTGATGACCTAAATTATAACATTTATTTTATTATTACTTATATTTTTAATTTAATTTCAGTTATCTTCACCCGTCCAGCTGTTTATTGAAAGAATAACAAATTATTCCTTCCCTGAAATACTTTTTATAAAAAAAGCTTGTTCCACACTGAATATCTGAATTCTGAGATGCTGATGGTGCAAACCACAATACAAATTCCCCAATCAAGGATTATGAATTTGAGAAATATCTTACAGGTAGCAACTACATTGGTCCCATCTAATATTGTTGCTCTTGTGAAAAAAACACAATCCCAGATGTCCCATTATTTAAAAACTAGTAACTGATGTATTTTTGAGTTCTTTTTTTGTTGAATTATTTTGTTCATTTGTCTTATTTGTAATAAATGGCAGTTTCATTTGATTTTTGAATAAAGCTGTTACTGTTACTGTTAGCAATTTCTTTTCGGTCCATGGTCTATATAAAATTCTTCTATTTGACCTTGGCCCTCTGCAAAAAAATGTTGCACATGGCTGATTCAAACAATACCAAAAATTTGTAATACCGAATAACAAGCCCAAAACCTCCTTCTGGCACTATTTGCACAGTCTGAACCGACCATTACTTACTACATTATATACCAGCATATTGGATTCGCGCAATAAAACCAACTATATTCCGTATGTAATATATTTGAAGAGAACATGATTAACAGTAACCAAACATCGTAGCACCACATCCAAATTCGGCCAAAGTGTTATAAATCCAGGACAAACATAGCAGCAAGAGTATCAGGATTAGCGCCTATATGGACGCTCGTTTAGAACATGCCCTAATACAATGGAAGCAATAAGCGTAAGTGGCCCTCTTGCCTACGCCTGCCACCAGATGCACGTCGGCGGAATAACAACGAACAGCCCTTGTAATCTGCCGCAAAAGGGATGTTTTCTCAGATTAGAGATGTAGAATATCATTTATTTTTAGTGCTGCGAAATATCAAAATTATGTAGAATAATTTCTCTGTGGATTTTAGTATCCAGTAATATTCACCTGAAGAGGTCATCGTAAGACGAAACAATTGACGTAGAAATAAAAAAATCGGAAGTAAAATTTTGTTTTCATTAATAATTTCGAAATGAACTTTCGTCAAATAAATCTTTAGAAGTGTTAACCATAGGCGCAACGAGTGGTGGGTGGTTATTCGGAAAAAAATCCCCTCGTTGATCAGAAGAAATGGAAAAGAATTAGGTTAAAATTTAAAAAAAAAAATTTATAAACAATTGAAATATTTGCTCTTTCAAAGTGTGGGTAACCCCCCATGAGTCAACTCTAGTTACGCCAATGGTGTTGACGAGTGCATTGGAAAAAAAAATACACTGAAATTGAACTTAGTTCTTAATCATATTGAAGCTTCAATATAAATTCTCGTAATATTTGCAAAATTAACATCAAACACAAAGCACAAATGATTTTGCCAGGAATATACGTCCTACGAAATATTACTGGAGTAAAATGGCGGATGCGCCAGTCTTCAGGATCGAATACAAAAAACTTGAAATTTAGACCAGACAGCAGCCTAATGGAAAACTTATTATAGTTAAATTTTTACGAATTTTTCGTATTTTGTAGAATATGATCTTCTGAACAAGAAAGTCTATGGGTCCAACTCAATCCTATGAACATTTTTCGAGATACAGGGTGTCAACGTTGGAAAATGGCATTTCTTTAAAGTAACATTTCTCGTAGGAAAACATCTTGAATGAAACACTTTTGCTTGATAAATATTGCTTACTCATAAGCTAATAATTTTAGACTGGTTTTCAATAAATATTATTGTTAGATACAGGGTGAGTCAAACATTATTCAAAATGAAATTCGTTTAGTTCATAATTCACCCTGTAATTGAAAAAGTCGTCCGTGGAATTTTCCAATTTCTTATCATTACTCTTAGTTCGAGTACAATTCTATAATTTCAAAGAGTATTGGCTTTGCTATGACCAGTTTTTGAGATACACACTCCAAAACTTTAGTTTATTTTTCATTGAAAATAAACTAAAGATACGCCATTGCATATCTTCTTCTCAATAATTTCTTCTTCCAATACAATCCAGATTGGTTTAAACTATAAAGCCATCATCAGTTTAAATGAAAGCATTTTCTGAATAACTTTTTGAAATTTAGTTTATTTTTTCATATTGATTTTAATGAATATATTGAGGAAATAATACCGTCGTAGTATTTCTATTATACAATAGGGTACACAAATTTTAATTTTTGTTTATGGAGGTCAGTCACGCAAAATTGATATTTTTCGAGTTATATGCAAAAATCCGCCAAAAAAACGCAATTTTTTACCTTTTTTTTTGCATTTTTTTCATGTTCTGTCGCGAAATTTTGGTGGCTAACCTCAGATTCGGATACAGCACTCCAAAAAACATGAAACGAAACTACATCAAAACTTTTTCTTGAGGGGCTCTTGTGAACACTATATCGAATTAACAATAGTATATTCTAAAATGTAATATTGTGTAATATTGTCGAAATTCAATGAAAAATTCATATTATACATCCTGGTGACTTTTTTATTGTATCTTGTCAGTTGGTGTGAATGTTATACGAAAATTGATAGATTACAGAATTTGAATCGTACGTTTCGAATTTCGAAATAATTTATAATTACGCATTAAATTCGTGAATTAGGTCTGACGAAATCAATTGAACACTACCATAATTAAGAGAACTTGCGAATAATGTTGCAAATCATTTCGCTATGTCCAAATTATATTATATTGACAATTGACGTGTGTTGAAATTTGATAGGATTGGAAGTCAGTGTAGACAACCACAAAACGAAAAATATAACTGAAAACATTGCTGTAATGAGTTAATTACAGCACTGTTTTTAGTACTGTAATGAACTCATTACGATACTGAAATAGAGAAATCATTTTGTTTCAAAATGAGTTTTTGTAGCATCTTTGAATGTTACTTTTATGGTTGTAATTGTATTTTTTTAGAAATATTTATGCTAATCGAAAATATCCGCTTTCATGTGCCCAATAAACATCATTGAATAATTTGGAAAGAATTCAAAAATTTGTCCATTATTTTATTTGTGCGTCATCCACAATTCAATTCTCATATGTATTTTTCTATATCTCATATGAAAATGAAAAAAATAAGAGTTTCAAATATGGAGATGAAGATCAGAAATAAATATTGGCACATATTCACCAGCAGATGCGGTTTTCCGTAAGTATCGGACGTGTAGAAGCCAATTGAAATTTATTTACGTCGAGTAATTACAAGAAGCACAATGTGTATGCCTACATTGCATTTACGAGGCTCGAATCGATCCCGCATCAACTTGCCATGACTTCTGGGAATGTATTCGACACGGAATTAATTCTTTAGCCGTGTTTATGGGCGTTTATTTCGAAATTAATATGTTTATATGGATGTGTAGAGGAGGATTTTACTTTCCCTTTGACTCGATACCAACTATTGTAACTCTCTAGCTGCATTATGAGGAGAAGGAATGCATATTATTGCTATATCTGGTGAAAAGATCCCAGAACTGCATATGTTATTTTATGAGATGTGATATACGGGGTGGTCTAGATTACATAACTATGGAGTTGGATAGAACAACTCTTTTCATGAAAAAAATTCCTATAAACACATATCGTAACAATAACTCCTAATAATTCGTTTCAGAGATACAGAAGTTTGAAAGATAAATCAGCTTTTTACTTATAACTCTAGTATGATTATATTCATTGTTTAAATTTTTAGGTGTCGAAGTATTGATGATGTAAAGTTTTGAATTAGGTAAGTGTCTCCTGCCAAACTTATCCAGTGGCGTAGATAAAGGGGTGTGATGATACTTTTTTTTATTGAAAATCTGAAATCAACAGATCTTCATAAAAAAAATATATTGTCGAGATAAACGAGTACAGTAGTACAAAGCAAATACTATCCACAAAATCTACAAAAATTAATTTTTCAAATTTTCGCATTAGTGTTAAATGAAAGTACAAAAATTGGCGTAGTGTGTTATAACGCTTTCAGATGGCATTTAATTGAACATTTCTGAAAGACACTCAAACAATAAAATTTTTTTATGAATTTCTATTGTTCAAGTGTCTGATACATTTTCTTTCTGAAATGTTCAATTGAATGCCATATGAATGCGTTATAAAACACTACGCCAATTACTGTATGTAGGTACTTTCATTTATCACTAATGGGAAAGTTTGAAAAATTAATTTTTGTGGATTTTTGTGTATAGTATTTGCTTTGTAGGTAGGTACTCGATTATCTCGAAAATAGTTCATTTTATGAAAAAAATTCAGAAGACTTTTTTAATGGAGCTCTGTTGATACATTTAATTTTTCTGCAGAAAAAGTTTATTTTGAAAAACCTTTTTCATTTTCAATTCTGTTAATAGGTACGTAGTATTATAAGATTGTTTGCGGTTTAGACCAATAATGTACAAGGTGTTTATGAGATCATGGAATTGGACAACTCCAGTTCATCAACACTTTAGATTTACAAATAACTACCTACTTATATTTTTTTATTCTACGTATAAAAAGAGAAGGGGTAACTTAAGCAAACCCTATACCTTAAATGAAAACTTTAAAAGTTATCGAGGAAAAACAGCAATTTCTTACTGTGTAATTTGAGCTTTCATGATTTGTTGAGAATCCATTAACCAATAAAAAGTACCAATTACGAATAATTAACTACTTTTCATGAAATGTCACAATAAGTTATCGAATTATCGACTTTTAGTTTTTTACAGAAGTCACAGACTACTTCCACTCAGTTAGAAATTGCGGTTTTACCTTTGACCAAGTTCTAGCACGATAACTCTTTTCATTTTAACTATAAAGTTTGCTTAGGTCACCCCCTCTCTTTTTTTACGAAGAATTAACTGGAAGAATTAAATAAATAATACAACCATTAAAATCTGTATCATTATGATGAATTTGAAGGACCCAATCGGCTTCGAGACGTATGTCTTAATGCAAAATACGATGTAATGTCATTTGCGACATGTCTAATTCCTAAGATCGACAAGGAATCGACAAACATAGGTTTTCGTCAACTACACGGTCTACATGAGCAATATTCTCAGTTGTTTTTGAGAAACTCACACAGTTTAGATACTTCACAGCACTTGTCCCAACTCAACAGCTCAAATTGTTCCACCACAGTTTCAATATATTGGCGGCCGAGAAGGAGCTTCACAAAGACCCAAAAATGTTTTAGCTTTGCGAACTGTACATGCCGACCATTCTTGTAGTGAATTTTGACAATTCCGTTGTTGAAGCGTATATCGTTCCATTTTTAGTATTGTCAAAAGATGACAGCATCAAAAATGAAAAATGAAACCTCTTATTAGAAAACCTTTTATAACATTCTCATTGGAAAACGCGTTATTTATACGAATCGAAAATATCCACTTTTGTATCTGCTCAATAAACATCCCTTAATACCCGAATGTTACGCAATATACGCTTCCACACTTACGACACTAGTCGTACTCACTCTAAATCGCCTCAAAATCCAGTTCAAACCGCTCTAATCGCGACAAATCCAACAAAAACAATCTCCGTTCAATTATGAAGGATCACACTTGAAAACGCACCCCTCCGCGCGTCCCTGATCCATTCAAGCATGGGAATAAATCATATAAAGCCCCCCACACACGTTCGATCCCAACGACGCAGCGGCGGGAAGAAAGAAAAGCTACCGGAAGAAGAGATTAGCCGATCAGCACACCACTCTCTTGTTTTACGCAACTACGCTCCCCCCAATGTTTTTCTTAAACGTCCGCCAATGTATTTTTAAGACGTGCTTAATGGGAGATCCGTTTAGATATTTAGCTTTCGGTCCTCCGCTTCTTTTTCAACAGGACCTTGCGCCGCAGAAAAATATTTGTAGGTCGTATGGAGTGATTTATTTTATTGGTTTCGTATATGAGAATGGAAATAATGTAGGAGGAAGATTTTGAAATAATTTGATTTATCGCTTACACGTTATCTAAAGTGAAAAAGTGGTAGTCCTTAGATATATTTTGTTAAACATTTCGTCGTAAGTAATATCATTAGGGAATTTAATTTTTCCAAAAAAAATTGAAGAAAACACGTTTCTGAGTAATATTTTAGTGCTGATGGCAATAAAAATCCGAGTAGAAGACGAAGATATTAGCAACTGCACGAATTCCTTTTTGTTATCGCTTATTTCATTGTGTTTTTCCGATTTTTTTCACAGGAAAAATTCAATGCCAGAATGATATTTGACAAGACCATAGAGTAATAAAAATAGATAGAGGGAGTATACGCAAATTTTACATGTCCCCAACATGGTTAGATAGTTGTCGGATTGTGATATAATTTCAAATCCACAATTTTGATATATCGTTATGAATGTATATTATATTGAATGAAATATATCTATTTGAGTGATTCCCTATTAATTATGCAAATTTGAATATTTGGAATCCAATATTTTTTCCTAATTGTCGAATTTATAATAGGCAGAATATTTATTATTTTCTGTATCTACCTGCTGAAATCCAAGGTTTGGCAACTTTTGCTCTCCTAGTGTCATCGGTTGTTTTCCGTCGTTTGGCGTACTCAAAGTTTGTTTTCTGCATTTCTGATATATTGAGGTATTTATTTCAATATATTTTGAGTTAATATGATACGTGTGATTAACCACGGCACATAAGAAGTGAGTTATTTGTGGAGAAACTCGCGAATTGAGTGAAATATCGTATCACTGATATGTTTTCATTTCCGCGCGCTTCTTGTCAAATTTGATGGTTCATGTTGGGGACAAAATTTGCTATTCAAGAAACGTGCGCTCAAAAAGATAAAATCAAGTTTTGACAAGTAAAAACTACGCCATTAATTAAAAATGAACGATATATACTCTCACAACGCATTGAATTGAAAGTGTTAAAATTCACTACAAAACTCAAAATTGAAGCTGATGCCATAGTAACATTGAATAAATTTCGCTACCAATTTGAGCTGTTGGGCAAGTAAGTGATGTGAAGAATCGAAACCGTGCGCGTTGTTCAAAAACAATTGAAAATATTGCTGCTGAGCCCCTAGTGTTGACGAAAACCCAAGTTTGTCGATTCCTCATAGATCTTGATGGGTATTAGGCTATGATTGATGATTTTTATGGCTAGAATTGGAAGATATTGCCATCATTAATGACATACCTTTCTCTCTACAATGGAATTTTTATCCACCAATTTCTCTGAAAATAAACTATTTTTTTTATATGAAAATAAAATAGCTCTGTTTCATTTTGGTGAATCAATGAACAGAGTCTGAGTTTGAAATTCCGATGTTTTTTTTTATACATTTCGAGCCATAAAAAATTAATAACAATTAATTCACACATCATATATTCTTACCTAGGAAAATATTTTGATATTTCATTATTTTGATTGTCCAAACTCATCTTTGACTCATATCAAGTTGTTTGACTTCTCATTTATGAGTTCAATGTCAAATAACCCCAGGTTATTTGTCGTTACTTTAAGAAACCTGAATCATTGTTTTCTTTCGTTTATAATTTGGATGAACGAAAAGTGAAAACATGTTCTCTTGAAATTCTGATCATCCTGAATCATCAAATTGATTACAGGTAAATAAAAAAATCCACTATTTCACTACATCAATATGAATGTATATTATATTGAATGAAATTCCCAATTAAATATGCAAATTTGAAAATTTGGAATCCGATATTTTTCATAATTGTCGAATTTAAAGTATGCAGAATATTTATTATTTTCTGTGTCTACCTGCTGAAATCCAAGGTTTGGCAACTTTTGAATTTCTATTGGCATCAGTGGTTTCACGTCGTTTGGCGCGCTTGAAATTTGTTTTAAGAATTTCTGATAAATTTAGCTATTTATTTCAATATATTTTGAGTTAATATGAAACGTGTGATTCACTATGGGACATAAGAAGTACGTTCTTTGTGGAGAAACTCTCGAATTGAGTGAAATATCGTATCACTGATATATTTTTATTTTCGCGCGCTTCATGTCTAATTTGATAGTTCATGTTGGAAACAAAATTTGCTTACTGAATATGACATTTGCTTCCTCTATCTATGTTTATTACTCTGATATTTCTCCCAATATGTGATAGCACTGATAACCATGTGTGGATTTAATGGTACCTCTGACAATTCTCATAGAAATATTAGGCTGTGCATCAATTGAATAAGAGCACTATTAAACCAAACAGAACAACAGTATTCAGCAGTAGAAAAAACCAAGGCCAAAATCAATACTCATATAAATTTGCTACCCGAAAATAAACGAAACGTTGGAAAACTGCTACCAGACTGCCAGACATACATAATTCATTTCAAAGCTCCTGAGTAAACGATGTTAATATGGATTCCAGTGCTAACACATTATAGTATCGACAGCTGTCATGAGCTGCCCTCTAATTCCTTCGACAAATCAAACAATAGCTTCTGTAATTATTGTCACTATAAATAGCATATTCTTTCCAGGGACTAGACGGATACAATGTCTCGCTGAGATTACTTATTTACAATGTATCGATGCTGTATGGGGAAAAGACTCATTATAGAAAGTCTCTGCCAGTTGAAGTAGAAAAAATGCGAATTTTACGCTGTTTTATTATTTCCTCATATATCACGCAATATCTGAACTAGTATGAATAAGTTTAATAATAATTATCACGCTGTGAGGTTTGAACTCGAGGTTATTTGTTGAGGAATTCGAATAAAATGAACTCCGGAAATATTGTGAACAGAAATGTTTTGTGAAAAATATTGTAATCAATTCCATCGTACATAGTAATACATTTTTTCAACTGTTTGATCGATGTAGCCAATTTGCCATGAAATTATTTTTTCTAATTTGATTTTTTGTAAAATTCATTGATCTAGAATCCTTCAAACGAGAAATATCTACAGAAAACTGATGAACATTCGTCGAGTGCATGACGATAAAAATTAATATCAGTGGATGTACAAAGAAAAATCGTATGAGAAATGAAATTATATAAAGGAATCCATTTTTACCATATTTTTTGGACTTTTTAGATAGAAAATGCTTAAATATCTTCAAAAGAATATTATAATAAAGAAAGATTCAGCAGTACATAAAACTTTGTAGTAGTTACTTGTAAAGTTACTTGTATAACTTTGTAGGGTTACTACTTTTACGACTTATTAAGGTGGTTGGATGGATTTTTTTATCCAATCACATTATACAGAAAAAAAAGAAAACATCAAGGAAATAAGAAAATATTTACCCCCAAACGATGCCAAAGGTTTATTATCAGAAACAATAAACCAAAAATAGAATTACGCCATAAAATTTGAGTTACAGACTCCCGAAATGATCATCCCCAACATATACGAAGGGGTTTCTAGTGTTAATGACGCAAGGGATGCATAATAGGCGATCGTGAAAGAATGCAGGAGTTGTGGAAAATAAAACGAAACGGGCTGACAGTGCAAGCAAGCAAGACGGATCGTCAGTACCTTCCTCAAATATTTATTCAGATACCTAGTCGGTCGACTTGAAAATGGAGTGTTCTTGAAATGATGAATTATCGAAGGATCTTCAATTCTCAATGGTCAATTGATATTCAATTCGTTTATTTTCGTAATTTGAATGCTTTTGGTAAAATAAACATTTTGGTTAATTATGAAACGAAAATCTAAGAAGCTACTGAATCTTGATTTACCTAATAAGTGAAATTACTCATGCTAGAAGTGAAAGTGTTGAAAATTAACCGATAAGATGTAAGATGTAATCGACAAGATAAGTTACTCTTACAGCTATGTACCTACCTTTGATATAAAAAGGTAAATACAACTTATGGAAAAAATATATCATTGAAAATGTCAATATGAAGTGTTTTCCAATGAAAAAATTTCATCATATTTCCACTTCGGCACTCTGTATGTCGAAAACTAGTCATAGGATTGAGTTGGACTCATAGACGTTCTTGTTCAGGATGGCATATTCTACAACATACGGAAAACTCAGAAAAATTAATTGATGGTGACAATTTTTCCTTCAGACTGGTGCCTGGTCCGTTCATACAAATAGCTTTTATGGTTTCCGAGAAAAGCTTTATGCTTTTTTATGTTTTATCGATTCTGATTCATGAGTTGGAAGCTAAAGTCAACGAAAACTTTAAAAAAATTATCCCACTGAAGGCTTCAACAAACCAACGCGGCAAATGCGAATATTCGTACCGCATCTGAGCCTTGATCCTACTAATTTATCGGTAATACCGATTATCAAATTATCAATCGATAATCGTTACTATTATTACTATTTAACGATTATTATTATTTTAACTTAATGATTATCGATTGACAGTTTGATAATCTCAGGGTAATAAATAATAAACAGAGGAAGCATATGTCATTTTCAGTAAGCAAATTTTGTCCCCCAACATATACTATCAAATTTGACATGAAGCGCGCGGAAATGAAAACATATCAGTGATACGATATTTCACTCAATTCGCGAGTTTCTCCACAAAGAACGCACTTCTGATGTCCCATAGTGAATCAACGTTTCATTTTAACTGAAAATATATTTAAATAATTACCTAAATATATCAGAAATTCAGAAAACAAACTTCAAACGCGCCAAACGACGTGAAACAACATATGACATTAGAAGAGCAAAAGTTGCCAAACCTTGGATTTCAGCAGGTAGATACAGAAAATAATAAATATTCTGCTTATTATAAATTCGACAATTAGGAAAAATATCGGATTCCAAATATTCAAACTGGCATATTTAATCGGGAATCACTCAAATAAATATATTTCATTCAATATAATAAACATTCATAGCGATATAGTAAAATTGTGGGTTTGAAAACGTATCACAATCCGACAACGTAATCCAACCATGTTGGGGACATAAAAAAATTGCGTATACTCCCTCTATCTATGTAAAAATTATTATTATATCAAACTATCAATCGATAATAAATTAGCGGTACAGGGTGGGCAAATAAGCGAGGAAGCGGCTATATCTCAGGATCCACTCATCGTAGAGACTTGCGGTAAAAATTTTCACCACTTAAGTGTTCAAGAAAACACACTGGAAATTGTTTTGAAGTTCATACCTCTACCGCTAGGGGGCGTAATAGGTACCGTCGAGTAGAAAAATGAATTTTGCTCGTAAATGTTTCATATGAAGTTGAAGAAAAAACATCATCCCTGTAATCCTTGGAAAATTCTCTATCTTTTTGAATTGTCACTTTCGATTTTACGACATCAAATAATAGTAGGTGAAAGGGAGAAATCTGAGTGATTGAAATGCCTGTAACTTCAGTTTGGCTCAACATTTTTGAGCAAATTAGATCTCGTCTGAAAGATAATATCTTGTTGATTGAGGACAAAATATACTCATGATAAATTTGTTTTTGCTGTTTTCGATAGGGAGCGCTAAGTCAGAAGTTCATTGTTTTGTTCATTTTACTCCGAAATTTCAAATGTAATGATAGGATTTTCTCAACAGAAACAGAAATTCCATCAAATTCGCATGAAAAACCTAAAGGTCGCAAAGCGATAGTTTCAGGCGTTCTGAAGTTATGGCCGAAAGAAGATATTCTTCAACTGATGCACTGCGAAAAACCAAATTGCGTCTTCTTTCGGCCATAATTCCAGAACGCCTGAAGCTATCGCTTTGCGACCAAGTTGGTTTGTGGGAGCCTCAAAACTATTCAACTTTCATCGATTTCAAGAATTAATAACGTAAACAAAATATCCAACATTTTTCCTAACATCGTCATGTAGGTATTCCAAAACGTCGTTTCGAACGCACCTCAAATGTCTACAGTATCGAGTTCCAAAAAAAAAAAAAAAGATTCCACACACTAGACGAGCCAGCGACATCGTAAAATCCTAAACTTTAATTGGCGTTAAAGAGTTTTATCCGAAATACAAATACGGACTCGGTCGCACGGAATCGATTACGAACGGTCGATGTTCGACATCGGAGTCGAGATTCGGATAATAATTGTCGACGTCTTTGTACGAGAGAAACCGGTGGGTCCTTGTGGAAGGGATGCACAGGCACGTATTCAGGTAAGACTGCCCCAAAATTATCCCAAAAGGTTAGAGCTGGATGTTAGTAATGTTAGTATTGAAGAATTCCAGAAGTTATAAGGGTATTAGAGCATAAAATAAGATGTTAATAGGATTCTCTTGTTTGAAGTAATTCTTTTTCGTTCGTTTTCCTCTACGATTTCTTTCCAACCTAAAAGGAGTCTAAAAAATGACTCCGTGTTTATTTGAAGATTAAGATGAATAAGATTCTCAATGAAATAAAGATATACAACTTTTACACTTTTACATTACTGATGAAGGGTGTTTTTAGAGGATGAGTCATGATTTTTTAAGAACAACCTTTATGGTTATCGATGAATCTCACGATGAATGAATCTGCTGACATCATGTGACTACAAAAACACAAATATCTCAAAAACGGTTCAATTTTTTGTATTTTGATAGGAGTACCTTTATTTTCGCTGCATCGAATGCTACTATTTTTTCACTAAAGTGAATACAACGAAGATTTAGATAGATTAGATTTAATTAGGGAGGTTTCATTTCACTGCGACCTAATGGTCTATTGTGCCCCCCATCAGAGCTATTCTCTCCCTAAAGTGATCTACAGCTCGCCTTCCAGTTCCAGAGTTCTGATGAAGAATACAACGAAAGAAGTTGTCCCAAAAAAATCATGACTCACCCTCTAAAAACACCCTTTATAACTATATCAGAAATGTAGAAGTAGGTATAATAAAAAAAAATTCATCAACATAGATTTATGCACGAAATTTCAATCTTATGGCATTCCCCGTTCAGAAGTAATGCGGAGACATTTTTTTTAATTTTATCAACTTTGGAAAGATATATCTCCCTTAATATGCATTTTGGGCCATGAGTTTAGTCATCAAACTAGGGGAGTGAGCACAACCCCTTGATTTCGAATAGGGATGAGAGGTTGCGATAACTAATTTTGAAGACGAGGACTATTTGACCCTAAAATATCACTTCAAAATTTCCATCGATAGATGGACACGTGTATCGGACACGAGTAACATCCTCGAGTTGAATTCCACATTGCCTCTTTCATTATTTTCGCTGTTATTTCATTGCCGATGGATATTTTGAAACGACATTTTAGGATCAGATAGTAGGTACTTACTCCCCATCAAAATTAGTTTTCGCAAACCTCTCACCCATATTCAAAATCAAGGGATTGTGCTTACTCCCGTTAGGGGGTTGAAGAAAAAATTTACAGATCCGAGCGATTTTCCATATTTCCATTTTCGAGTCGGAAAATCGAGGTGTTAAGTTTTCGTTGGACCACCTAGTAATAATGCCAACATTTTCTGCTGAAAAATTTATCCAATTTTTCAAAGTTTTGGAGGCAAATACGCTCTATTAGTGTGACGTCACACACCGCCATTTTTGGTTCTCCTGTCAGTGTTCGGAATCCAAACAAATAAATTGTCATTCAAATTAATACGGTGTCGTTGAAGGAATTAGCTTATTTTCATAAATAAGAGTATTTGAGGAACGATTTCAGTATTAATTGATAGACAGAAGGAACGAGGTTAATACCAGTAAGTTTGAATCCTGTATCATTCCCCAGATTTTGTATAAAGCCGTGTTTATATTAGTTAAACTTCAAGTTCGAACTTAATGGCATTAATCTCGTGCCTTCTGTCTTTCAATTAATAGTAAAATCGTTCCTTAAATAATCTTATTTATCAAAATAAGCCAATTTCTTCAACGACAAAGTACTAATTTGAATGACAATTTGTTTGTTTGGATTCCGAACACTGACAGGAGAACTAAAATGGCGGTATGTAACGTCATCACTAATAGAACGTATTCCAGTAGATGGTATATATTCGAAACTTGCATTTAATGTGGGTGTTGAAACCATTCGGTTCAAACTTCACCAGAAAAAGAAAGATAACCAAATAAAGTAAAGATCAGAATATTTACTCTAATTCATCCAGATCCTGCAAAATCTGTAAGCTCAAAGCAATCTTACAGATTCTTCTGAAACAATGAAGTTGAATTCTTCTTTCCACCCCCATCTACACAGATTGCTATTCATCCTTAACATGAGGGTTGGGTCCTTCATTGTCGCCCAATCTGAGACAAATGGCTGAATTTCATGCTCCAAGCTTTTTAAGCCCTTGTTCCTCCCAATTCTTAACTGAATTAGATACATCACGTTCAGATACTTTGGTTCGTCCTTTGGAATATCGAGATCCACAAGGGAGCAATCATCTGGTGGGTTGTCTCGACACCGGTGGTCCTCTTATGTCTTTACTGCCGCGGCAACATGATATCCTACCAGGATTAGAGTATTATGTTGAAGAGGACACCCGGACATTGGGGGATTATCATCTTAAACTTCGTCAATATTGCGATCTGGAATATCTATTTCCTATAAACGTATTTCCCAGACTGGAAAAATAGGAAGATATTATAGGGAATGCAAGAATGTAAAGCCTCTGCAAACAATTCCCCATATTCCCAGTAATTCAAACATTACGTCATCCTGATTTGACTAAATTCAAGTGCGTAAAGAAAATTTTGAGGTGAAATTGAATTATATTTCACAAGTACCATAGAGTTATAAACATAGATAGATAGAGTATACGCAATTTCATGGGCGCCCACAGGGGGGGGGCCAAGGGGGGCCATGGCCCCCCCTGAGATTTTGATTGTCTCATTTTTCAGCACAACACCCTCAATATAACTTTCTCAAACCAAAGGGCAAGGAAAAAAGGAAAGTTATATGGATTCACAACAATTTTCCGGTTTTCAATGACAATCATGGACGCCTTATCGTTTTTCAATAATTTTCATTTTGCCCCCCCTGAGAAAAATTTCTGCGGGCGCCCATGCGCAATTTTTACATGTCCCCAACATGGTTATAGATGACGTTGTCGGATTATGATATATGTATGTAAGTATTTTCAAATCCACAATTTTACTATATCGTTATGAATGTATATTATATTGAATGAAATATATTAATTTGAGTGATTCCCGATTAAATATGCAAATTTTAATTTGAAATCCGATATTGTTCCCAATTGTCGAATTCATAATAACCAGAATATTTATTATTTTCTGTATCTACCTGATGAAATCCAAGGTTTGGCAACTTTTGCTCTCCTAGTGTCATCGGTTTTTTCACGTCGTTTGGCACGCTTGAAGTTTGTTTTCTGAATTTCTCATATAGTTAGGTATTCATCTCAAAATATTTTGAGTTGATTTGAAACTGGACGGCGATCTTCGTTGAATAAGTATCTATAGGTATGTGTATGAATTATGTATCTAGAGTTTTTGGGCAATTTTCTTTCGGGTCATCGAAATTTAATAAGGTATTTAGTTTTTTGAAGCGACATAATATTTTCTGCCAAAACGAAAGTTCGATATATAATTAATGGACTAATGGAATTTCATAACCGTTTATCTTTGCGAAAGTTGTTTTATACTATATTCACACCGTCCCTATCTTTTCAATCTTATTTAGATGAGATTTCAAATTGAATCAGAATCATTCAATATGATTCATTTCAATACTTCTCCCTGTTTGTTCGGAATATTTTACGGTACAGGTAGTTCTCATGATTAATTGGGGAAGTGTTTTTTTATTGTTTTTTTCATGAAGACTATGAGAATGATTGTATTGATAAACATCAGATGTACCCAAATGTAATTTGAATATACTATTGATTTGGCTACCCCTTCATTCATTCATTCCCGACGAAAAGATCTATCGATTGATAAAAACCTTCTCAGAAGATACATCGATTAAAAAAGTTTATTCCCTAAACATTCCGTGACATGAGAATATATACCGAGATATATACTGTTGTACAAGGCATTTCATATACATATCTATATGAATAAAAATTTCCAGGACATTTGATTTGTCTGGTAATTATTATTATATTCATTATTATTGTTTTTATTGAAGAAAACTTCACTATACTCAAGTACATATTTTTACATTACTGAACTTTTTCTCGCATTATTTATAATCACTTGAGACATAGTTATACCCTTAATTCCAAACACCAGTAAGTAAACATTACTCCAACACCTTATCATACAAAAAAGTTCAACTATCTAATGACGTAGGTATAATCGACATCACGTCAAAAATACATGCGTACCTATAATTAAGTTGGTATGCATATGCATTTCAATTAATATTGAATTTTGACAAAAAAAAATCCTGGTATGGTGTTTTCAAATGGGCACTACAAAAAGTCGTTTATTACTTAATATTTGCAGTCGAAACTATCAAATATCATGTAGGTAAGATTATAGAATTTTGAAAAGTGAAATATTAGCTAAGGATACCATCGAGGATACCATAAAGGAGATTGGAAGTATTTCGCAAATTCGGACAACTCCTGAAGCCAAAATAATTTTCACCAAAATGGCCGCCCTTGGAATCGTTATATTATCTCACTGTCGTAGTCTTCAGGATAGATTGAACGACTTTCAGAAACAAAAAGGTTATGACATTTTGTCAATCGATGTCGAGTTGCAGAATAATTGCTAACGCACTTTGAAAGACGTTATGTTGGCTGATAATCTTAATTAAAAATTATAATTTTGATTTGAAATTCTGTGATATCTACCAATATTCCAAAGTCGTATGCGTCTGAATTTTTAAATGTTCAAAATTACAACTGAAAACATAAAAATAAATGATTTTTCGACGAATAAGAATGATAGTCAAATTTCCGGCGGGAAAACTAGTTGCTTTATAAAATTTTCTAGAAGGAAATTCTCAGCAATTTCTCAGATGTGATCATAATTTAAAAAAATAATAAAATAATACGAAAAAGCTCTCTTGACAGCACTCTGAAGTAGGTATGTATATGTTGAATGGGTATTCCAAATATAAAAATTTTAGGATGATCTTCTTGCTTCAAAGTTAAAATTTTTCGTGAACATTTCCATACAACTAAGTACCTAATATATGAATTTGACCGTGAGTAACACTAGGTATAAGTACTATCTATTCCGCTTAATAACGGTGACATATCAGTTTAAAATAAAAAGTAGAAAAAGAATACAATTTCATAGATTAATATGGTATAACTGTGAAATATCCCTGATAACTGTTTGAAGTGCTGACAATCAACTTTAATGATTTACCGTACCTTTTTATTAAGAAATTGATCGATTGATTACCTATATGTCATAAATGAAAATGAGAATTTCTCCGTTCAATATTCTCAGAGGAGAAGATTATTAGGGAGAATTTTCTACACATCAACGTCGCTGATTTATTTCTCTTCATTTTCTTCTTGAGTAACCGTTTAGAATTCAAGCTTATATAGAACATCCAGTTGGAATTAATTTAATTATCTCCTCTTTTTCTTTATTCATTTATTTTGTTTTTGTATAAAAAATGAAGTCTAGAGCTTTTGAGCGCTTGGTCATTCATGCTGCAATTGCACCCTTGGAAATCACATAACCTTATATAGGCATATAAGTGTACTTCAAAGGTTCACGTTATTGTGCTCCTCTTATTTTTTGCCGATATTCTTCTTGAATTTTTTTCAACTATACATATAGGTCGAATCTATTGTCACCTTAATATCAGGTTTTTTTTCGATATTTTGCTCGAACTTTTTTCTTAATATAATTTCAAGAAAAACCTCTTCAAATTTTCTACGTTTTTCTGGAAAACCCGTAAATATTTCAGTGATCACAAATATATGTTTGCTGTATTGAAATACCTAGCTTATAAACTCAGTTGAAAATAATGTTTGATTTAATAAGCTGCCAATACTGCTGTAAAAAAAATAAGATACTCAAGCTTCTGGAGAGCAAAAAACAAAACCACATAGCTAACGAGAAAAGAGCCCCATAATGAACGAAGCAACATTTACCATAAGAATCACTCACTAACATTGCATATATAGAATAAATATTTCTTGCAAAATGTGGCATAGATAGCAAAATTCAAAAACATTTTTAGGTGACAATAGTTTCGACAGACTTGAATTTTACTTGTATCCTATAAAATGGCAATTCTAAGCTTTTTGCTAAATTTGGAATGAATAGCGTCATCAGAACCATACAAAATTCAAGGAGAATATCGTAAAAACAAAAATATTATTTTTCAGTCACAATAATTCCGACTGAATTGAAATTTTGCGTGTAGGTATCTATAAAATAATAAATACAAGCAAAATTCGAATAATAATTCTTGCTTAATTTAGTGCGTCATCAGAACCATTGTAAATCCAAGCAGAATATGGAAAAAACTAGGAAAGCACTATAACTTGAAGCCATCAGGAGCTTCGGGTTTCGTTCATGCATACGCCAAATGCGCCCTTAGAGACAACATATACCTATATATGCGGTTTCCAAAGGTGCTTTTGAAGCTAAAAAACTCTTGACGTTAGTGGTGTCCTCATTTCTTCCTCAAAATAGGGTGTAAATAATCTGTTGGTAAAGTCTGTCTGTTAAATATAGGCATTCACGGCTTGACTTGATATTCAAGCTCCTTGACTTGAGCTTAGTTAAGCTCAAGTAGTAGTTTTTCAATTAAGTCCAGTAATTAATAAATAAATACTTGACATTGAAAAACTACTACTTGAGTTGATTTCAATTCAAGCTCAAGTCAAATAGCTTGAATATCAAGTCAAGCTGTGATTCCCTACTTGGAAAATTTGAATATTCCTGCTGTATTTAAAGATCTTATGTAGGTACGTATACTAAAGAAATTGTAGTAAACACACTCTAATGCACTAAACCTTTACAAGCTTTCAACAAATCATTCCGGCAACGATGTAACCATCATCAGAACCTAGTAGTTACTCAGGACCAAACCCCAAACTCCGACTTTCCCAGTTTTCCGCAGTCGGCTGCATAAAACCCACAAACCAAACGAACATAGATCTTCATAAAGAACAAACCGCACATTCAAAAACCACACACTTTACCCAAAAACCCCACAAAAACCTCCACGACAATCACCAAACGCAGGAAACAAACTGGCACCGCGTATATTCCTTACAGAACCTGGCAGACGCAACGGCCAGAACGTGATCGTGCCAAATCACACATAATTTAAGTCCCTGAAAACGCTCACACTTACCTTGGACTGTCCCAGACGGCTTGGACCGGCACACCGGTAAGTCTAAATAGCCCAATTAGGCGAAACTCACGCGAGCACAGGGTAAAGCGATAGCGCGAGCGATTCGGACTATGTCTCGGCGATCTGCGATCGTTGGACAGGCACTGCCAGCGGTTGGAGCAGGCACGGGCGATGATAGAGAGGCGCGAGGCTGTAGAGAGGCGGTCCTTTCGCTTCCTCCTTCGTGAAACGTTCCCGAGTGGAAGCGACCCCTGTTTTATTCGAGCATAGCGTTTGTTGGTCGCGCGTTTTTGGGAGTGCGGATGTTTGCTTTCGATGGGACTGCTGCTAATGAGTCGGGGTTGTTTGTTGCGTCACCTTGATCTTCTTTTTCTTCGGGGTTTGTTTGTTGGGAAGTCGGAGATTTTTGTTGTTGGGGTATAGGTAGGTTTTTTGGGAAGTTTGGTCGTAGTGGATACGAAATTTAAAGGTCCTTTGAGTTATAAGCTAAGAGAAACGGCCTGATATTAAGATTTCCCGCCTGTAGGTTACAGTGGCGTACCTAAGTGGGAGATAAGGAGGGTATTCTCCCTCCTCCCCCGCTCAATAGTTCGATCATGCAAAAATTGAATTAACGAATTCATCAACCAGCGGTTATATCAAAAGGCTCGATATGTTGTCGGCAGAATCATTATTTACATACCAGCTATATAAATTTCAAATTGATGATAAACAATCGCGTAAAAATCGAAGAGAAATTCCTCTAATTTTTTAGCTCCTTTAAGTTAATAAATTTATTTAATTTTTTTTCTCTATTTCAGTATCGTAATGAGTTTATTACAGTTTTAAAAACAGTACTGTAATGAACTCATTACAGCATTGTTTTCAGTTATATTTTTCATTTTGTGGTTGTCTACACAGACGTCAGACTTTCAATCCTATCAAAACTCAACACACATCAATTATTGTCAATATAATATAATTTGGATTTAGTGAAATGATTTGCGACATTATTCGCAATTTCTCTTAATTCTGTGTTAAATAGTGTTAAATAGATTTCGTCAGACATTCACGATTTTAATGCATAATTATAAATTATTAAAAAATTCAAAACATACGATTCAAATTGAAATTCCGTAATCTCTCAATTTGCATAACAGTCACACCAACTGCCAAGATACAATACAAATGTCACTAGGATGTATGATCTGAATTTTTCATCAAATGTCGACAATATTTCACAAAACTAGACTGAAATAGAGAAAATATCGTCTAATACTGGTTGCAGAAGCAGAAGGCAATTCCAACACTCATGCGTTCCAAAACTCGCTCCTTCGTCGCTTGTTTTCGAATTTCGCATTCGTGTTGGAATAGGAGCCCATTCTGCAACTTGTTTTAGAATATAGGTACTATTACTCATTTAATTAATATACATACATATTATATACAATGTTCTACAGGTTCAAAACCCAACTACAGAACAAGGAGCATATGAAAAATAATTTATATTTACTCATATCTTACAAATTCTGAGGACAAAAACGATAATAAAAAATGCTCAGTCAGTCAAAATTAATAATAAGATCTGATATTGGAAATGGAACAATTAAAAATATCCAAGTGAGAACTCGCATAGTGTTACAGACATCACTCCTTGTTTTTCTTTTTCTTCTTCTTCATCAGCATTACACAAATTATATATTGTATTAGTATAAAAGTATTCGTTCGAGGTGTCGGTATATAAATTGTCTTTCTAACTCTAGAGGCTGGTCTAGAATAGCAAAATTCAGTTTTTCCAGAATGCAAGAATCTTTAATGACTCCTTTCATAAGTGATGAGAAAATACTAAGGGCCAGTTGCACCATTTGCCTAAACTTTGATTATAATTTAAACATCGATTAATTTCTGATTTCCCTTAAGAAATCAGAGAGTAATCAATGTTTAAATTTTTAGTCAATGTTTAGGCAAATGGTGCAACTGGCCCTAAGATGTCTAAAAACATGGTACCTATATGCACTCGTCAATTTTTGAATGGACATTCACAAATTGAAAATATATTAGTTTTATTTCGTGGCGGCGTCGCAATGTCATACTTTTCATTTCGATCTTTTTTCCTTTGATTTTGACAGGATACGATAATTAAAACCTGATCCTAGCGAATCAGAAGCTTAACTAATATTCTCAAAATTGGCAAAACAAAATCTAATCAGTCGATACACCAAGTTTTTAGACATCTTAGAAAATACAACTGAATGGCATTCTCGCCGACATTTCAAACTATTCAAACAGTGACTGCTCAAAAGCAGACTCTGCAAAGTCTGCTTTTCCACATGTCGAAAACCGATAGATTGGTAAACGCCTCATCTGCTCTACTTATATGAAAAAGTTTACGACAACGCCGCTACACAGACTCAACTCCAATAATAAATAATACCATTATTATCTATATAAAATTATCCCTTTGTCGCAAAGAATATCTTTGTCGGCACTTTGAATTCCATTACTTACTGCGTTAACAACATTTTCTCACACAAAGATAGGTCAGTAAGTTTAGTACCTATACCTATTCTGTTGATTAGTTTGAGGTGGATGGTGGATGACGTGAACTTTTTCTATATTACGTGTTTAACTCTCAATGTACCTATTTGTTGCATGATCTCTATACTGATCAAAATTATGAGTAAGCAAAGTTTTTTGGAAGACTTCTTCAAAAGAAGGAAAATTGATGCAGGCGAATTTTCCAGTTTTTTTCCTTTGATTACAACAATTGACACTTCGATAGGTGAAAATCAATCTCAAGAAGTTTCTGTAAATTCAATGGACATTGGAAACGAATAACCAATGTTATTTTTGTTTCTGAGCCTTATCCCCCCCAAAGCTCATATGTCTGTGTACGCCACTGGTAGGCCATTCAGCTTTTGCTGATTGTAGACAATTCAACTTTTGCCGCCACTGAATTTTTATACCACAATCATATCAATTACTTTTTCTATCAATGAAATTCTAACTTTATGATTTATGCTCCATCATTTTTTTGTTGCATATTTTAATTTTTTTCAAATTTTCGAAATTCGTACTTTGTGTGTGTTAAATCATGTTTTATATTCTGTAAATCGGCCGCCTTATAGACTTCAACCTACACACCCTGCTGGAAAATCCGCCAAAGCTTATAATAAAATGATACCTACTCAATAAATGAAATAATAATAAAATGATACTCGATCAATTTTGAACGTGAGAATTTTTGTTCGTGAAGAGAAATGTCATAGAATATCAATGTATGCAAGTTGGCTAAAGCAAGTTGATTAGCCAATTATCGATCGTTTGATGATATTAATCCATAGAATATTCTCTTTAATCCCAGATAATGTAATCGTTAACTCGACCTTTTCAAATAGCACTGTCTTACAATACAACCAATCATCGTTTTTTTTACTTGTTTTATTGAGGATTCCCTAATTCACAATAATACTCCAAGGTAGATTTTGGAACATTCTGCATGGAGCTTGAAAATGTTATTTCATCCAACGTCCCAATTCCGTCGGTCAGGGATAATATTCTTATTGGGTAATTTTTTTTTTTAATATTCTTCTTGAATTTTTTCTAGTTCTGGTTACGCGATCAACATGAAATATCGCAAGAGACTTAAAATTGTAATAATAATTCTAAATTGAAAATTTCAACTCAATTGAAGAAGTAGTTTTGAAATGATGAGGAAAACAAAATTTCAAACGGCCATATTCACGGAACCCCTAGTCAGAAATTCATTAACGAAATTGATTTTCGGGATCCAAACCTACCCTGTAAATTTTAAATTTCTAGGTTGTTCCGTTCGAGAGTTATCGTGTTTACGGGCCGACGGACAGAATCAATCTTATCGTTTGAGTCTATGACCGGCTCAAAGTACAAAAATTACAGACGAAATGGTACATTTTTTCAACCGACATATTCTCAATTTCATGATTAAGTCGGTATTTGTTGCCAAGTTTCCGAGAAATTATTCTTTTTATTTGAAAATTTGATTTTATGCCTTCAAAATTCATGGATCGTACTCTAAAGCTAATATAAGCTATAGCTTATATTAGCTTTAGAGTACGATCCATGAATTTACAGATTTTTGAATTTTTATTCTATATACCTAATGAACTTCATTTAAATCTCTTCTATAAATTCAGAGAAAAGCTTCAAACGGTAGACGGACGGCTAAAGCCAGACTTTTTCGCAAAAATCTTTGAAGTCCCCCCATTTCAGAAGCAAAAATAGTGATTATTTCGTCTTGGCCCACATCCAAATACCAAAAAGAAATCTGAATAGTTTCTCGATGTTTCATTACTTTCTGCAGTCATAGAATATTGTATATATAGTCATATACATATTAAATCTCATCTAGCTAATAAGTGAGTAGGAATATAGTACCTAACAGACAAATAAACAAAACCTTAAACCCCTCAAAGCAAATTTGCCTATTTACCTAATATCTGATTCGACATCGACAATCGACATAAACTTAAACAACTCTGTGTAATGCAAATTCATCATCATAAAGTCCTCGATTATGATCTTCTAAAAGGAAGCGCAAATGATTGAAACAAATGACGTTTAGCTGAGCAAATAAAGTCCACTATCTGCAGCCAGGCACAGGCTTGCGAAGGTTTGTAACATTCCGATAACAGAAGCTTACGTTAACCCTACCCAAAGTATTTGGATCACACTCCAAACGGAACGAACTCTTCTTGAAATAATGGGAATAGCATCGCAACGAGAAAGAGAGAGATACAAGCCGGTTAAAAGGTGGGGTGAGAGTATATGGCATAGGTTCGTTCCGTGCGATGTTGCCGTAACCGGTGCCATACGTCCGCTGTGATGGCTCGCGCGTCTCACCAATCCCTGACGGTATCCAGGATTTTTGAACGATGGGCGGAGTTTAAAAACTGGATGAAATTAGGGGGAAATAAATAGTTGACGGATGTGGGTAACGGTGTTTTATATGGTAAAATAAGGGGTTAGAGAGCTAAACTGTGATTCGTCGTAGCAAAAATTTATGCATAGTTGATTTGTTTCTCTTAGTAATGTTACTGAACTTCAATTGTGCTACTTTCACCTTGTATTAATGCTTTTTTGAATACCTTTCAATACCGCATAATATATTGTAAGATTAAACTCAATAAATTCATTTATTGGGGAAATCGTTCATAATACCAGTAACTTAGAAACAGGGATGTTGATTTTGGGATGAAGTATCTATCTTGATTTTCGGTAGGAGTAGTAGGTCTCATGAAATAATAGATTAATTAATTTGCGCATCAGCTTTTTTCGAAATTTGATTGAATGTACTATTATTATAATCATTAAAAAAAATTTAAAAAAAAATATTTTTCCTTCGATTATAAAAAAAAGTCTGGAAAATCGATAATTTGGCATTAGGAGCTTTTGATATTTCGTTCATTCATTCGCTTATTGCGTCCATGGAGACCACAGAGATGTGTATGTATAATATAATAAAATATATGTGATTTATTTTGATGTCATTGTTATCGGTTAGTTTATCTAACTTATGAAAGTTTCTGATGATATACGATCCTTCTAAAATTTGTCTTGAACATTCGACTGATTATTTTATGTCTACCTATATACAAATTTCAATTTGGTTTAGTTGGGTCAGTTATTTTGGAATTATTGGGATGCTATAGTTCTGGTAATACGTAGGGTTTCATCAAGCCAAGTAACTTGCATATATTTTTTTACTAATGTTGAAGAAAATTGTATTATTCCATGTAATTTATGCAAATAAATTGTATTATATTGTATTTTAACGAAATACTCGACTTGAAAATCAAGCTCGGGAAAAATGACATACTTGAGCTCGGCTTGACTTGATTTCAGATATTTATCTATGTAGCTTGACTTGACATCAAGCTACTTGATATATATTTTTTTTTTCGTGAGGAGGGGAAATCCGTTAAGGACACCACTACTCGATATTACTTGAGCTTTATATGCACGCGTTGCAAGTCATATATTTCTCCAATCTCGATGCACGCTTAGACTAAATAAGGGGATTCCTTGAGCGCCAAGAAACTGAGGCATTCGCCAGTGTGACTTTTTTAGTAGTTTTCTCACATTTCTATGAAATCTATTGGTAGATTTTGATATAGTTTCAGAAATATCTTTCTAAACTTAGGCCAAAATGGCCAAAGATTTTTATCAACACCAGCATCTTCAGCTCCTGTTGAAAGGCAATTTTCCAGAGCTGCTCTTACAGTTACAAAAACCCGCAATATAGGTAAGGCGATAAATTTTTAAGATGCCTCATGTGTCTTAGATCCTGGAAGGAAAATTATGAAATCAAACAAAGCCTGGAGGTTTCTCAATATTAAAAAACTTTCTTTTTTTATTATTTTTTATTTTTTTATTATTTATATTGATTTAATTGATGTTTCTATTTCAAAAAAGATGATATTTTCGGTTCTTTTATACAATAAGTTTAATGAATAAAAGTGTTTTTTGCAAGGTTCCTTCTCATTTCATCATTTTTTATTGATGTGAAACTACACAAAAGGTTGTCATTAAAATATTAGCCTTTTTCTCGATATTCAGTTCGAAGTTTTGATTAAGCGATCAACATGAAATTTTGCACAAGACTTATTGAAATCGGCATTTTTTATGGTAGGCGCAAAATTTCAACTCAATCAGGTCTGTTTTCGGTGTAACTAATATTGTCTATTTTTCAAAATTCTTCCAGAATTTTCTCTTGGTCTCGTTACTCGATCTAGGCAGGTAAATGAAATTTTGCATGAAACTTGAAGCTGTTACTTTATTAATTTTCATCTAGATCGGTTCTTCAGTTTTAATGATGAATTTAAATGTCAAAAAATAAGTCAAATAATAATGAAATTCACGTTTCAAGCGAAATTTCATCAACCAAATTCGCTCTCTCTTCAGGGACAATTTTGTTTTCATAAAATGAAATTTTTTTTTTAATGACATAATAAGAAGCAGGAAACAAAAAAAATCTTATTCGCAATATGCACAAGACCAAGAGAAAATTCAAGAAGAATTTGGGTAAAAAGGCAATAATTTCATCTCGACCGATTCTGCAATTTTGAAATAATGTAATGTCAGTTTTGATTATCATTATTATATTGACAACAAAATTAAATTCATTCAAAACTGTACCACTAGTTTCGTCATTACTGAGTCAAACCATAGTATAAGGAAAGGATTCCATTCCTTATACTATGGTCAAACCTTATCATTTGAGACCAATCTAGGTTCAAAATTCCAAAAATAGGTACATACATCGAGACGAAATGATATAGTTCTGTTTGGGGAAAGAGCGCGCAGAAAAGGATTCGTAAATATTTTTATGACATCAAATACTAATTTTCGACAGAAAAAAAACTGGAGCAATCTTCCTAAGCCCTAGCAAAAAATACTATAATTTTAAAACGATGAGAAATATCAATATTCTGGTTTTCAAAAAATTTTGAAAGAAAGTTTAAATAAAACCTCTAAATATCATCTACAAACAGTTCTGAGTGATGTAGGTAGCCTGATGAAGGATATTATGACGTGAGTATGATATATTTGGGAGGTTCCAAATTTTCGAACAGAGACTAAATTTGAAAATTTTCACTCGAATTTGCACTCACCTTTTTTGTATTTTTCAAAAATTATCCCCTGGCGGAAAATTGCCTAGATATTTCGATTTCACTAAATAAATAATTAGGGCCGGCCCTGGCCTTTACGGTACCGGTGACCTGACAATCAGACTGCCAATTTGTGTAGGATAAATAAAAATGGCCGATCTAATCGATAGTTCCGTTTTTCTACCCTATTATTTTTTTAAATCCTTCAGAAAATGCGAAGCAGTACTGATGATTTAAAATGAACGTGCGTAGTGATATTTACTATCACCGTTACATTAACGTCAGGTCTTCGATCGTCAAATTCAGGTTGATGGATTCGAATATTCAATTCGTCATTGAAAACAATGGTTAATACCTACTTAATATTAGATTTGTTTATTCCCAAATCTGTTTTATGATGTAATGAAATAATGCTTAAATTTCTCTCACATTTGTGATGATAAGGATAAAATCTAATTCATAATCAGTCTCAAGAACACGATACAAAATAGATGTCGCTAAATTATAGGTGACTTTTATGCCCATAATAATATTTCAAGCAAATTTATACGAATGAAAATACAAATTTTTATATTTTTAACGACTAAAATATTTACTGACTTTGCTAGGACATAATTCCCCAAACTTTGAATTGAAATAAAGTGAAATCAACGTGAGCGCCATCTATGATTTGTGAAGTCTAATAGAATGTGATAACAATAAGAAGAGGGTGTGATCATTGATCAATCCCATTAAAATTATAAATATTTCTTGGCAGTTCTAATTAATAGAAATGAAATTCAGTATATTCATTTCATTAATTGTGAAAAGAAATAGTTATTTCATATCTATAGTTCTTTTTACAGCGATCTATAAAAGGATGCAGTGCCTGTTTGGAAAAGTATAAATATTTTTCTAACATTCACATCGAATCTTTTGAAAGCAATAATAGAACGTTCAATCCCAATAAAATTGTTCATATTACGTGCGAGTCAGTTCTAATAAACATAAATGAAATTTAGTCCAAAGAATAAAAAATAATGTTATACTTAAATAGTTCTGTGATCTCAATTGACAAGACAATATTTTTATAGGTTCCAAAATTTCTACACTCGACCCGATTTTTTTTCCAGAAATTCAAAATATTTTGGCCATGTCTTGGGGGCAAATTTTCAAAAGAACAATACCTATTACCCAAAATTTATTAAGGAATATAAAGCCCTCAGTAACTCCTCTGAATGAATCAACTAAGTATAAATTTTCAACGGAAGAAAAACCATCTCCCAAATCATGCGAAAAAATGTGAGCAAGATACCATTTTTTCTTCTTACTCAATCACTTACTTATAAATTTCTTGCAGGGTTAATGTAACTTTCCTGAAAGCCAATGGGGAGAAAATCAAAGTAAAAGGGAAAGTAGGTGATTCCCTACTGGATGTTGTAGTCAACAATAATGTAGATTTGGATGGTTTCGGTGCATGCGAAGGAACATTAACATGCTCAACTTGTCATCTAATATTCAAAGAAAAAGACTATAATGAACTACCTGATAAACCGTCTGATGAAGAATTAGATATGTTAGACTTAGCCTATGACTTGACAGACACATCTCGTTTAGGTTGTCAGATAATTTTAAGTGAAAAACTTGATGGTTTAGAAGTTATAGTACCAGCTACAATTAACGATGCAAGAGAATGACAATTACAGTATCTTATTTAAATAGAATTTTGTCAAGACCTCCAGTGATATTTAATTAAAAGTTGAAATGGAATATCAACGTGAAATTGTTGCATTGATATTTGGACTTGTAATATTAGTTAGTTATGAGAATTTTTTTAAGAACCTTAGTGTAGAATATAAAATTGATTATGAATGGAACTGATAAAACTCAGGTACTTTTGACAGCTAAAATAGCTTCTATAAAATAAACATAATTTTATTATTTCAATTATATGAAATGAAAATTGGAAAATTTCATCAATTTTTCTCAATATACTAATATGAACCTTTTTTTAGAAAAAATTTTAATATGTACTTATTCCTTTCGAAATATAGAACATAAATAATTTTGAGAATGTTTTAATAAATATGTATATATTTGATTTTGTTTCAATGCCATGCCATAAGGAAATTAACTGATGATTGAGTAAAGAGTCACAGTCACTAGATAATAATTCCAACTTTGTTTTATCCATTAACTTTTCTTTGAAATTAAGTAATCAAACAAAAATTGCAAATTTTAAGTGTGCGTAGAAATGAAATACTAGTCACTTACACAATTTAAATATTGAAAAAAATATAGCTGAGATCATTTAATTGATTTCCATAAAGCAAAAATGAAAAAAAATCATTGAAAAATAAAAAAAAAAGAATCGCTGCGGACAGGATTCGAACCTGTGCGGGTAGAACCCAATGGATTTCAAGTCCATCTCCTTAACCACTCGGACACCGCAGCTTGATAGAGAGAGATGGATTTAATAAGTACATAATTTTCAAGGTAATATTATTATTATTTTTAATATAAAAATTTGTTCTCAGGCTTAAATAATACTAAATTAATAAACTAATCCAATGGCCTTCATGACTAGTTCTCAAGAAACGGAAAAGCAATATTTTCAGGTCGACTCCTTTGATTTCACTAAAATAATTTTCTTTTCATCATTATATTTTCTTTTACTTTTTATTAAATGACTCTTTAGTGAATCAGATATTTAGCCAAGACAAAAATATGAATATTTAGAGTTTTGGGCTGCACAAGAATGAAAATATTATGCAGAGGAATCGATGTTTATATAAAATAGCATTTACAAAATAAGCTGTTCGAGGTTCTGATATTTTGGCGTTTCAAAATGTGTGGATCATTTCAAATTTCACTATTTTTTTTTAACAAATCAAAAATAATAACAAAAAATGTTGTCAAATATCAACAATTCACTGCAGAAATTAAAAAAATGCGTTCATTTGATTAAGTTTCAGATATTTAATTCGGTAGCTATTGAAAAATAATATCCAGGCATTCGCTCTGATGCCACAAAAAAATTTTTGATTATATTGCTCAATATAAACAATTATATTAGCGATTTCTTGAATTCAATATTAACCCAGATAGAAAATCATTATTAATAATTTAATCAATACCTAAATTTCATTGAATATTTCAACATTTTACTTCAAGGGAAATTGCTAGTTTTTAGGAAATAAATAATTACAAAAATTAGTAATTTATTATCCTTAAATAACATGTATCACAAACTTTACATATCATGTTTCAGAACATTAAAAATGTTTATTATATAATAACAAAAATATTTATTCTTATCTAACTACCTAACAAAATAAATAACACTAATATTGAAATAGATATAAGGATGAAAATTTTTTTTTCAGATAACGAAAAACAAAGAAAAAATAGAAATTTCATCATCTTAGAATAAAATTCAGAGAAGATCCAAATAGTAACAAAATAGAAATGATAACTTAAACTTATCTGATATTTGTCAGTCTGATTTTTTCGTATAATTTCAAGGAGTTCTCTCTCTCGTTCAAAATTAATAATCTGTGCTTTCAGTGTAGTATAGCACATACTTAGGATAATATTCATGGTCAAAATACTTCACATAAGTTTGTCTATCTTCTGAAAGCACTGTATCATAACCAGAATCCGGAAGATACTCTCCTTTTCTTGCCAATTGAATTCTACCCACTAGAACATCAAACAAGAACATTGCTTTATGTGGGCCAAAATTCTTATTAGACCTTTTGTGGGCTCTATATGCAGAAGTTGAGAAATAGACCCCAGGTCCATATCTTTGCCTAAAAATATTTAAATTTGGTCAATATGATCCAGACATTTGTTAAATTGGTAGTATTGGTACTCTATCACTTTTTAGAAATTGTTTTTACCTTTAATAACAGTAATATTCAATTAATTCAATTCTTAATTGATGAAAAATCATTTTGATGAAGTGATGAATGATGATAAACTTGAATTCCCAAAAATTTTCAAAAGAGTACAAAAATTATATTTCATCTAAAATTTAAAGTTTAAATGTAAAATACCTTAGGTGTTTCAAAATAATTGTTGTATTTTATTGAAAATATAATTTTATCATGATTTTATTTAGCTATAGAATGAGCCAATGCCTAACAAATTTCCCAAAAAAAAAAACAATGAAAACGAATGACATGTAATCATATTAAACTATTTGTGAGATTAAATTTGCAAGAGAAAAGTTATCATTTAGCAATAAATGTGAACTTTTTTTTACTTATTTTCTAGGACTCATACTCGTAACAGTCAGATGTATTTAAAGACCTAATAATTATTAGTCATAAATTCTTCAAGAATGAATAAAAATGAAGTAATAAGAAAATATTATAAATTACCTCTCCCCATATTTCCAATCAATATTGTAAGTGATGATAGAATTCACATTGGCCTGCACTGTATCATGAAAAAGATCAACAATTTGATAGGAACCTCGTATGGCATAATCATTTTTCTTCAGCATAAACTTGTGGAATAAATGTGGATTTTGTATTCGATATAAAGGGCCCGGCTGCACTTGAATTTCATATTGATCAAAAATTTGTCTGTACTCCTCCGAGTACACTGGAACTTCTACCAAAGGATCATACAGTCTGGTGTAATTCCTCGGAGTCCAGTATTCAGGTAAATTATTGAACATGTCCTTGTAGAGCATTCTGAATATAAACAAAAGTAAAATAATGGTATCATTATATGGAATAAGAATTATATTAGTTCCAAATTGATAGAAATAAAATGAAAAACGTTATACTTTTATTAAACTATAGGAAATGAGATTCAATCTAAATTACTAAATTGAGAATAAAACGAATATTTCTGAAAATTGTATTAAAATATTTCAAACCGTGCGATTATGCTAAAATTACAATCTTTCACAACTAAACATTTCAAAAACGTAGTTTAGACTCATTTCAAAATGTTAAATATTACAATTTATTCATCAAATAAAGGAATCACTTCTACACGATATTCAAAATTTTTACCTGGTAGTTAGAATTTGTCAAAGTAAGTTCAAAAACTTTTTAACTTCTGTTTTTCCTTCGATAGTGTAAAATACTTTGAACAGTAATTTCACAGAGTAACCTCGAGTAATCTTAAGAATCTCTGTGGTCTCAAAGTGACAGATAAACACATATATTAGGTGCTTTTCAGCCAACGTCAGGAGCTGTAGTGTTCCACTAAACAGGGCGTCGAGCCCTCGCGTTACCTTTCCCTTTCCCCTGAAGCACCCCCCGCATTTGCGGGCTTCGAGCCCTGACAGGTGTGAGAGAGAAAGAAGACCGTTACTTCGCATAAAGTACGAGACAGCTGTAGAACGCTGGTTTGTTTACGTTGAATTTGACAGTTTCGTTTTGGCGCGTTCCACTCATAGCAAGGGCTCGAAGCTCTAGTGCGCCTAGCCCCGAAAGAAAAAAAAATTCAAATTTTCCTTCTTTTAAAGAAGTTTTCCAAA